>NW_026871528.1:0-109142 GCF_028564815.1 Eubalaena glacialis
GCACGTAGCCTGCTCTCCAGCGGGGGAAAGAGGGCTTTGCTCACTAGGTCACCGGTATCAGAGTGGCGCCCTGCAGAGTCCAGGTAGTTTCTGACAGAGGCAAAGAGTCTCAAGCGGCACCCTGCCCGTCCCTGTTAAGACGCCGTACCAGGGCAATTCTGCATGGGACGGGGAGACTAGCGTGACGTACTTAGTGCCTTGGGCTAGGCCTCGCCGTCCGTACGCCTTGCCAAAAGCTAGTGGGTGCTTCAGGGGAGAAGTGTGCCTTGGCCAGGCTGCTTCGAAAGGCAACTGTCTGCTTGGCGTAGGGAGACAGCAAGCAAGGGCTCCCATTCTAAAGCCCACGGAGAGGGTTGCTTCATTGCCGCCCAGGTTCAGCGCTGGCAACCACTGGCCGTACACCTAAAAGACCTGCCGGACCTGTGTTCGGGCGGCCGTTAGCAAGCTCGGACATCTAGCTCTCCCACGAAGGAAGCGGTGTGTCGCCTTTCTCTCCGCCTTACGAGCTGTCATCCGGAGGCCCAAGGTCCCTGGATGTTGTGAAGTCGCCCTTGGAAGAGACGTTCGCGATGCAGTCTTCCTCCACGGGAGGGGCCTAGGAGGCAGGAGGCCTAGGAGACCTGGAAAGCTCACTAGCGTGAAGGCCCTGCGTGGACTACGTTTTCACGGGAAATGCTGCACGCCTAAGCTTGTGCATGCAGTCCATGGGCCTTACTATGAGCCTGCCTGGCACAGTCGTGTTCCCTTTAGCACTGGCGCCTTGGCGATGCCTCCTGCAAGGACAGGCAAGCACCGTGTTGCTCTCAGGAGAGCGCCCTTTTCCTAACCACGGGGGCACTCCAGCACTGAAGACTGACAGCAGCCCTCTGCTTTCCGGCAGCTTTGAGGCTGGGGCTGCCCTTTGGTGCTGAGAATTGCCACTGTTCGCAGAGCTTCCGAATCCGAAACTTCAAAACTGCCCTAGTGCGTTTAGTTTCAGGCGAGCGAAAAGAGACCGAAGGAGCACTCTGGCACTTCCCCGGTTTCATCTCCAAGCAGGGAGTTGTGCAGTGTGTGAGGAGTCTACGGGACTTCAGGCTCCAGGAAGGTTACGTGTCCTCGCGCCGTCTCTAAGCGTAGGAGAGTTCAGGGGAAGCTCTACCTCTTCGAGACAGCATGTCATGTCTAGTCTCTGCGTGGCCTAGAGAAAGGGCGGGTAAGTAAAAGGGTACCCGGAACGGACACCAGGAAAAGAGTGTTTTCCTTGCAGCTCACGCTCTGCACTGCCTGCCCCTGGCATGGCACCGAAGGCCTGCGAGAGCTGTGTTCCGGAGGTCTCTTGAATGCTTTGGCCAGCTAGCTAGCTGGAGCAAAAGGAGAAGGTTCCCTTTCACTCTGCTTTCAAAGCGGTGATCCGGAGGCACTCGAGAGCCTAATGCTGCGCAGTCGCCCAGAATGGGGGATCCTGTGCGCAGCGTTCCTCTATGGGGCACGGGGAGGAGGAAAAGCATACTGGAGCTCCTGCCCCCACCTGCCCCAGAGTCAGTGGACACCCCGTGCACTCCTCAATGCGTGGACGGACTATCTGAAGGATACTTGGAACCCTGTGGAGGCCTCTAGCTTTCCCTTTGGCGATGAGGGCTCTGGGATGCCTCCTGCAGGGCACAGGACACGGTCCCTTTCTCTAGGAACCCTCTCTCGTCGCTCCACACAGGCCTTCCAGAAGTGAAGCCAACACAGGCAGCCACACTCTTCCGCAGGAAACTTGGACGCTGCACGTAGCCTGCTCTCCAGCGGGGGAAAGAGGGCTTTGCTCACTAGGTCACCGGTATCAGAGTGGCGCCCTGCAGAGTCCAGGTAGTTTCTGACAGAGGCAAAGAGTCTCAAGCGGCACCCTGCCCGTCCCTGTTAAGACGCCGTACCAGGGCAATTCTGCATGGGACGGGGAGACTAGCGTGACGTACTTAGTGCCTTGGGCTAGGCCTCGCCGGCCGTACGCCTTGCCAAAAGCTAGTGGGTGCTTCAGGGGAGAAGTGTGCCTTGGCCAGGCTGCTTCGAAAGGCAACTGTCTGCTTGGCGTAGGGAGACAGCAAGCAAGGGCTCCCATTCTAAAGCCCACGGAGAGGGTTGCTTCATTGCCGCCCAGGTTCAGCGCTGGCAACCACTGGCCGTACACCTAAAAGACCTGCCGGACCTGTGTTCCGGCGGCCGTTAGCAAGCTCGGACATCTAGCTCTCCCACGAAGGAAGCAGTGTGTCGCCTTTCTCTCCGCCTTACGAGCTGTCATCCGGAGGCCCAAGGTCCCTGGATGTTGTGAAGTCGCCCTTGGAAGAGACGTTCGCGATGCAGTCTTCCTCCACGGGAGGGGCCTAGGAGGCAGGAGGCCTAGGAGACCTGGAAAGCTCACTAGCGTGAAGGCCCTGCGTGGACTACGTTTTCTCGGGAAATGCTGCACGCCCAAGCTTGTGCATGCAGGCCATGGGCCTTACTATGAGCCTGCCTGGCACAGTCGTGTTCCCTTTAGCACTGGCGCCTTGGCGATGCCTCATGCAAGGACAGGCAAGCACCGTGTTGCTCTCAGGAGAGCGCCCTTTTCCTAACCACGGGGGCACTCCAGCACTGAAGACTGACAGCAGCCCTCTGCTTTCCGGCAGCTTTGAGGCTGGGGCTGCCCTTTGGTGCTGAGAATTGCCACTGTTCGCAGAGCTTCCGAATCCGAAACTTCAAAACTGCCCTAGTGCGTTTAGTTTCAGGCGAGCGAAAAGAGACCGAAGGAGCACTCTGGCACTTCCCCGGTTTCATCTCCAAGCAGGGAGTTGTGCAGTGTGTGAGGAGTCTACGGGACTTCAGGCTCCAGGAAGGTTACGTGTCCTCGCGCCGTCTCTAAGCGTAGGAGAGTTCAGGGGAAGCTCTACCTCTTCGAGACAGCATGTCATGTCTAGTCTCTGCGTGGCCTAGAGAAAGGGCGGGTAAGTAAAAGGGTACCCGGAACGGACACCAGGAAAAGAGTGTTTTCCTTGCAGCTCACGCTCTGCACTGCGTGCCCCTGGCATGGCACCGAAGGCCTGCGAGAGCTGTGTTCCGGAGGTCTCTTGAATGCTTTGGCCAGCTAGCTAGCTGGAGCAAAAGGAGAAGGTTCCCTTTCACTCTGCTTTCAAAGCGGTGATCCGGAGGCACTCGAGAGCCTAATGCTGCGCAGTCGCCCAGAATGGGGGATCCTGTGCGCAGCGTTCCTCTATGGGGCACGGGGAGGAGGAAAAGCATACTGGAGCTCCTGCCCCCACCTGCCCCAGAGTCAGTGGACACCCCCTGCACTCCTCAATGCGTGGACGGACTATCTGAAGGATACTTGGAACCCTGTGGAGGGCTCTAGCTTTCCCTTTGGCGATGAGGGCTCTGGGATGCCTCCTGCAGGGCACAGGACACGTTCCCTTTCTCTAGGAACCCTCTCTCGTCGCTCCACACAGGCCTTCCAGAAGTGAAGCCAACACAGGCAGCCACACTCTTCCGCAGGAAACTTGGACGCTGCACGTAGCCTGCTCTCCAGCGGGGGAAAGAGGGCTTTGCTCACTAGGTCACCGGTATCAGAGTGGCGCCCTGCAGAGTCCAGGTAGTTTCTGACAGAGGCAAAGAGTCGCAAGCGGCACCCTGCCCGTCCCTGTTAAGACGCCGTACCAGGGCAATTCTGCATGGGACGGGGAGACTAGCGTGACGTACTTAGTGCCTTGGGCTAGGCCTCGCCGGCCGTACGCCTTGCCAAAAGCTAGTGGGTGCTTCAGGGGAGAAGTGTGCCTTGGCCAGGCTGCTTCGAAAGGCAACTGTCTGCTTGGCGTAGGGAGACAGCAAGCAAGGGCTCCCATTCTAAAGCCCACGGAGAGGGTTGCTTCATTGCCGCCCAGGTTCAGCGCTGGCAACCACTGGCCGTACACCTAAAAGACCTGCCGGACCTGTGTTCGGGCGGCCGTTAGCAAGCTCGGACATCTAGCTCGCCCACGAAGGAAGCAGTGTGTCGCCTTTCTCTCCGCCTTACGAGCTGTCATCCGGAGGCCCAAGGTCCCTGGATGTTGTGAAGTCGCCCTTGGAAGAGACGTTCGCGATGCAGTCTTCCTCCACGGGAGGGGCCTAGGAGGCAGGAGGCCTAGGAGACCTGGAAAGCTCACTAGCGTGAAGGCCCTGCGTGGACTACGTTTTCTCGGGAAATGCTGCACGCCCAAGCTTGTGCATGCAGGCCATGGGCCTTACTATGAGCCTGCCTGGCACAGTCGTGTTCCCTTTAGCACTGGCGCCTTGGCGATGCCTCCTGCAAGGACAGGCAAGCACCGTGTTGCTCTCAGGAGAGCGCCCTTTTCCTAACCACGGGGGCACTCCAGCACTGAAGACTGACAGCAGCCCTCTGCTTTCCGGCAGCTTTGAGGCTGGGGCTGCCCTTTGGTGCTGAGAATTGCCACTGTTCGCAGAGCTTCCGAATCCGAAACTTCAAAACTGCCCTAGTGCGTTTAGTTTCAGGCGAGCGAAAAGAGACCGAAGGAGCACTCTGGCACTTCCCCGGTTTCATCTCCAAGCAGGGAGTTGTGCAGTGTGTGAGGAGTCTACGGGACTTCAGGCTCCAGGAAGGTTACGTGTCCTCGCGCCGTCTCTAAGCGTAGGAGAGTTCAGGGGAAGCTCTACCTCTTCGAGACAGCATGTCATGTCTAGTCTCTGCGTGGCCTAGAGAAAGGGCGGGTAAGTAAAAGGGTACCCGGAACGGACACCAGGAAAAGAGTGTTTTCCTTGCAGCTCACGCTCTGCACTGCGTGCCCCTGGCATGGCACCGAAGGCCTGCGAGAGCTGTGTTCCGGAGGTCTCTTGAATGCTTTGGCCAGCTAGCTAGCTGGAGCAAAAGGAGAAGGTTCCCTTTCACTCTGCTTTCAAAGCGGTGATCCGGAGGCACTCGAGAGCCTAATGCTGCGCAGTCGCCCAGAATGGGGGATCCTGTGCGCAGCGTTCCTCTATGGGGCACGGGGAGGAGGAAAAGCATACTGGAGCTCCTGCCCCCACCTGCCCCAGAGTCAGTGGACACCCCCTGCACTCCTCAATGCGTGGACGGACTATCTGAAGGATACTTGGAACCCTGTGGAGGGCTCTAGCTTTCCCTTTGGCGATGAGGGCTCTGGGATGCCTCCTGCAGGGCACAGGACACGTTCCCTTTCTCTAGGAACCCTCTCTCGTCGCTCCACACAGGCCTTCCAGAAGTGAAGCCAACACAGGCAGCCACACTCTTCCGCAGGAAACTTGGACGCTGCACGTAGCCTGCTCTCCAGCGGGGGAAAGAGGGCTTTGCTCACTAGGTCACCGGTATCAGAGTGGCGCCCTGCAGAGTCCAGGTAGTTTCTGACAGAGGCAAAGAGTCGCAAGCGGCACCCTGCCCGTCCCTGTTAAGACGCCGTACCAGGGCAATTCTGCATGGGACGGGGAGACTAGCGTGACGTACTTAGTGCCTTGGGCTAGGCCTCGCCGGCCGTACGCCTTGCCAAAAGCTAGTGGGTGCTTCAGGGGAGAAGTGTGCCTTGGCCAGGCTGCTTCGAAAGGCAACTGTCTGCTTGGCGTAGGGAGACAGCAAGCAAGGGCTCCCATTCTAAAGCCCACGGAGAGGGTTGCTTCATTGCCGCCCAGGTTCAGCGCTGGCAACCACTGGCCGTACACCTAAAAGACCTGCCGGACCTGTGTTCGGGCGGCCGTTAGCAAGCTCGGACATCTAGCTCGCCCACGAAGGAAGCAGTGTGTCGCCTTTCTCTCCGCCTTACGAGCTGTCATCCGGAGGCCCAAGGTCCCTGGATGTTGTGAAGTCGCCCTTGGAAGAGACGTTCGCGATGCAGTCTTCCTCCACGGGAGGGGCCTAGGAGGCAGGAGGCCTAGGAGACCTGGAAAGCTCACTAGCGTGAAGGCCCTGCGTGGACTACGTTTTCACGGGAAATGCTGCACGCCCAAGCTTGTGCATGCAGGCCATGGGCCTTACTATGAGCCTGCCTGGCACAGTCGTGTTCCCTTTAGCACTGGCGCCTTGGCGATGCCTCCTGCAAGGACAGGCAAGCACCGTGTTGCTCTCAGGAGAGCGCCCTTTTCCTAACCACGGGGGCACTCCAGCACTGAAGACTGACAGCAGCCCTCTGCTTTCCGGCAGCTTTGAGGCTGGGGCTGCCCTTTGGTGCTGAGAATTGCCACTGTTCGCAGAGCTTCCGAATCCGAAACTTCAAAACTGCCCTAGTGCGTTTAGTTTCAGGCGAGCGAAAAGAGACCGAAGGAGCACTCTGGCACTTCCCCGGTTTCATCTCCAAGCAGGGAGTTGTGCAGTGTGTGAGGAGTCTACGGGACTTCAGGCTCCAGGAAGGTTACGTGTCCTCGCGCCGTCTCTAAGCGTAGGAGAGTTCAGGGGAAGCTCTACCTCTTCGAGACAGCATGTCATGTCTAGTCTCTGCGTGGCCTAGAGAAAGGGCGGGTAAGTAAAAGGGTACCCGGAACGGACACCAGGAAAAGAGTGTTTTCCTTGCAGCTCACGCTCTGCACTGCGTGCCCCTGGCATGGCACCGAAGGCCTGCGAGAGCTGTGTTCCGGAGGTCTCTTGAATGCTTTGGCCAGCTAGCTAGCTGGAGCAAAAGGAGAAGGTTCCCTTTCACTCTGCTTTCAAAGCGGTGATCCGGAGGCACTCGAGAGCCTAATGCTGCGCAGTCGCCCAGAATGGGGGATCCTGTGCGCAGCGTTCCTCTATGGGGCACGGGGAGGAGGAAAAGCATACTGGAGCTCCTGCCCCCACCTGCCCCAGAGTCAGTGGACACCCCCTGCACTCCTCAATGCGTGGACGGACTATCTGAAGGATACTTGGAACCCTGTGGAGGGCTCTAGCTTTCCCTTTGGCGATGAGGGCTCTGGGATGCCTCCTGCAGGGCACAGGACACGTTCCCTTTCTCTAGGAACCCTCTCTCGTCGCTCCACACAGGCCTTCCAGAAGTGAAGCCAACACAGGCAGCCACACTCTTCCGCAGGAAACTTGGACGCTGCACGTAGCCTGCTCTCCAGCGGGGGAAAGAGGGCTTTGCTCACTAGGTCACCGGTATCAGAGTGGCGCCCTGCAGAGTCCAGGTAGTTTCTGACAGAGGCAAAGAGTCGCAAGCGGCACCCTGCCCGTCCCTGTTAAGACGCCGTACCAGGGCAATTCTGCATGGGACGGGGAGACTAGCGTGACGTACTTAGTGCCTTGGGCTAGGCCTCGCCGGCCGTACGCCTTGCCAAAAGCTAGTGGGTGCTTCAGGGGAGAAGTGTGCCTTGGCCAGGCTGCTTCGAAAGGCAACTGTCTGCTTGGCGTAGGGAGACAGCAAGCAAGGGCTCCCATTCTAAAGCCCACGGAGAGGGTTGCTTCATTGCCGCCCAGGTTCAGCGCTGGCAACCACTGGCCGTACACCTAAAAGACCTGCCGGACCTGTGTTCGGGCGGCCGTTAGCAAGCTCGGACATCTAGCTCGCCCACGAAGGAAGCAGTGTGTCGCCTTTCTCTCCGCCTTACGAGCTGTCATCCGGAGGCCCAAGGTCCCTGGATGTTGTGAAGTCGCCCTTGGAAGAGACGTTCGCGATGCAGTCTTCCTCCACGGGAGGGGCCTAGGAGGCAGGAGGCCTAGGAGACCTGGAACGCTCACTAGCGTGAAGGCCCTGCGTGGACTACGTTTTCACGGGAAATGCTGCACGCCCAAGCTTGTGCATGCAGGCCATGGGCCTTACTATGAGCCTGCCTGGCACAGTCGTGTTCCCTTTAGCACTGGCGCCTTGGCGATGCCTCCTGCAAGGACAGGCAAGCACCGTGTTGCTCTCAGGAGAGCGCCCTTTTCCTAACCACGGGGGCACTCCAGCACTGAAGACTGACAGCAGCCCTCTGCTTTCCGGCAGCTTTGAGGCTGGGGCTGCCCTTTGGTGCTGAGAATTGCCACTGTTCGCAGAGCTTCCGAATCCGAAACTTCAAAACTGCCCTAGTGCGTTTAGTTTCAGGCGAGCGAAAAGAGACCGAAGGAGCACTCTGGCACTTCCCCGGTTTCATCTCCAAGCAGGGAGTTGTGCAGTGTGTGAGGAGTCTACGGGACTTCAGGCTCCAGGAAGGTTACGTGTCCTCGCGCCGTCTCTAAGCGTAGGAGAGTTCAGGGGAAGCTCTACCTCTTCGAGACAGCATGTCATGTCTAGTCTCTGCGTGGCCTAGAGAAAGGGCGGGTAAGTAAAAGGGTACCCGGAACGGACACCAGGAAAAGAGTGTTTTCCTTGCAGCTCACGCTCTGCACTGCGTGCCCCTGGCATGGCACCGAAGGCCTGCGAGAGCTGTGTTCCGGAGGTCTCTTGAATGCTTTGGCCAGCTAGCTAGCTGGAGCAAAAGGAGAAGGTTCCCTTTCACTCTGCTTTCAAAGCGGTGATCCGGAGGCACTCGAGAGCCTAATGCTGCGCAGTCGCCCAGAATGGGGGATCCTGTGCGCAGCGTTCCTCTATGGGGCACGGGGAGGAGGAAAAGCATACTGGAGCTCCTGCCCCCACCTGCCCCAGAGTCAGTGGACACCCCCTGCACTCCTCAATGCGTGGACGGACTATCTGAAGGATACTTGGAACCCTGTGGAGGGCTCTAGCTTTCCCTTTGGCGATGAGGGCTCTGGGATGCCTCCTGCAGGGCACAGGACACGTTCCCTTTCTCTAGGAACCCTCTCTCGTCGCTCCACACAGGCCTTCCAGAAGTGAAGCCAACACAGGCAGCCACACTCTTCCGCAGGAAACTTGGACGCTGCACGTAGCCTGCTCTCCAGCGGGGGAAAGAGGGCTTTGCTCACTAGGTCACCGGTATCAGAGTGGCGCCCTGCAGAGTCCAGGTAGTTTCTGACAGAGGCAAAGAGTCGCAAGCGGCACCCTGCCCGTCCCTGTTAAGACGCCGTACCAGGGCAATTCTGCATGGGACGGGGAGACTAGCGTGACGTACTTAGTGCCTTGGGCTAGGCCTCGCCGGCCGTACGCCTTGCCAAAAGCTAGTGGGTGCTTCAGGGGAGAAGTGTGCCTTGGCCAGGCTGCTTCGAAAGGCAACTGTCTGCTTGGCGTAGGGAGACAGCAAGCAAGGGCTCCCATTCTAAAGCCCACGGAGAGGGTTGCTTCATTGCCGCCCAGGTTCAGCGCTGGCAACCACTGGCCGTACACCTAAAAGACCTGCCGGACCTGTGTTCGGGCGGCCGTTAGCAAGCTCGGACATCTAGCTCGCCCACGAAGGAAGCAGTGTGTCGCCTTTCTCTCCGCCTTACGAGCTGTCATCCGGAGGCCCAAGGTCCCTGGATGTTGTGAAGTCGCCCTTGGAAGAGACGTTCGCGATGCAGTCTTCCTCCACGGGAGGGGCCTAGGAGGCAGGAGGCCTAGGAGACCTGGAACGCTCACTAGCGTGAAGGCCCTGCGTGGACTACGTTTTCACGGGAAATGCTGCACGCCCAAGCTTGTGCATGCAGGCCATGGGCCTTACTATGAGCCTGCCTGGCACAGTCGTGTTCCCTTTAGCACTGGCGCCTTGGCGATGCCTCCTGCAAGGACAGGCAAGCACCGTGTTGCTCTCAGGAGAGCGCCCTTTTCCTAACCACGGGGGCACTCCAGCACTGAAGACTGACAGCAGCCCTCTGCTTTCCGGCAGCTTTGAGGCTGGGGCTGCCCTTTGGTGCTGAGAATTGCCACTGTTCGCAGAGCTTCCGAATCCGAAACTTCAAAACTGCCCTAGTGCGTTTAGTTTCAGGCGAGCGAAAAGAGACCGAAGGAGCACTCTGGCACTTCCCCGGTTTCATCTCCAAGCAGGGAGTTGTGCAGTGTGTGAGGAGTCTACGGGACTTCAGGCTCCAGGAAGGTTACGTGTCCTCGCGCCGTCTCTAAGCGTAGGAGAGTTCAGGGGAAGCTCTACCTCTTCGAGACAGCATGTCATGTCTAGTCTCTGCGTGGCCTAGAGAAAGGGCGGGTAAGTAAAAGGGTACCCGGAACGGACACCAGGAAAAGAGTGTTTTCCTTGCAGCTCACGCTCTGCACTGCGTGCCCCTGGCATGGCACCGAAGGCCTGCGAGAGCTGTGTTCCGGAGGTCTCTTGAATGCTTTGGCCAGCTAGCTAGCTGGAGCAAAAGGAGAAGGTTCCCTTTCACTCTGCTTTCAAAGCGGTGATCCGGAGGCACTCGAGAGCCTAATGCTGCGCAGTCGCCCAGAATGGGGGATCCTGTGCGCAGCGTTCCTCTATGGGGCACGGGGAGGAGGAAAAGCATACTGGAGCTCCTGCCCCCACCTGCCCCAGAGTCAGTGGACACCCCCTGCACTCCTCAATGCGTGGACGGACTATCTGAAGGATACTTGGAACCCTGTGGAGGGCTCTAGCTTTCCCTTTGGCGATGAGGGCTCTGGGATGCCTCCTGCAGGGCACAGGACACGTTCCCTTTCTCTAGGAACCCTCTCTCGTCGCTCCACACAGGCCTTCCAGAAGTGAAGCCAACACAGGCAGCCACACTCTTCCGCAGGAAACTTGGACGCTGCACGTAGCCTGCTCTCCAGCGGGGGAAAGAGGGCTTTGCTCACTAGGTCACCGGTATCAGAGTGGCGCCCTGCAGAGTCCAGGTAGTTTCTGACAGAGGCAAAGAGTCGCAAGCGGCACCCTGCCCGTCCCTGTTAAGACGCCGTACCAGGGCAATTCTGCATGGGACGGGGAGACTAGCGTGACGTACTTAGTGCCTTGGGCTAGGCCTCGCCGGCCGTACGCCTTGCCAAAAGCTAGTGGGTGCTTCAGGGGAGAAGTGTGCCTTGGCCAGGCTGCTTCGAAAGGCAACTGTCTGCTTGGCGTAGGGAGACAGCAAGCAAGGGCTCCCATTCTAAAGCCCACGGAGAGGGTTGCTTCATTGCCGCCCAGGTTCAGCGCTGGCAACCACTGGCCGTACACCTAAAAGACCTGCCGGACCTGTGTTCGGGCGGCCGTTAGCAAGCTCGGACATCTAGCTCGCCCACGAAGGAAGCAGTGTGTCGCCTTTCTCTCCGCCTTACGAGCTGTCATCCGGAGGCCCAAGGTCCCTGGATGTTGTGAAGTCGCCCTTGGAAGAGACGTTCGCGATGCAGTCTTCCTCCACGGGAGGGGCCTAGGAGGCAGGAGGCCTAGGAGACCTGGAACGCTCACTAGCGTGAAGGCCCTGCGTGGACTACGTTTTCACGGGAAATGCTGCACGCCCAAGCTTGTGCATGCAGGCCATGGGCCTTACTATGAGCCTGCCTGGCACAGTCGTGTTCCCTTTAGCACTGGCGCCTTGGCGATGCCTCCTGCAAGGACAGGCAAGCACCGTGTTGCTCTCAGGAGAGCGCCCTTTTCCTAACCACGGGGGCACTCCAGCACTGAAGACTGACAGCAGCCCTCTGCTTTCCGGCAGCTTTGAGGCTGGGGCTGCCCTTTGGTGCTGAGAATTGCCACTGTTCGCAGAGCTTCCGAATCCGAAACTTCAAAACTGCCCTAGTGCGTTTAGTTTCAGGCGAGCGAAAAGAGACCGAAGGAGCACTCTGGCACTTCCCCGGTTTCATCTCCAAGCAGGGAGTTGTGCAGTGTGTGAGGAGTCTACGGGACTTCAGGCTCCAGGAAGGTTACGTGTCCTCGCGCCGTCTCTAAGCGTAGGAGAGTTCAGGGGAAGCTCTACCTCTTCGAGACAGCATGTCATGTCTAGTCTCTGCGTGGCCTAGAGAAAGGGCGGGTAAGTAAAAGGGTACCCGGAACGGACACCAGGAAAAGAGTGTTTTCCTTGCAGCTCACGCTCTGCACTGCCTGCCCCTGGCATGGCACCGAAGGCCTGCGAGAGCTGTGTTCCGGAGGTCTCTTGAATGCTTTGGCCAGCTAGCTAGCTGGAGCAAAAGGAGAAGGTTCCCTTTCACTCTGCTTTCAAAGCGGTGATCCGGAGGCACTCGAGAGCCTAATGCTGCGCAGTCGCCCAGAATGGGGGATCCTGTGCGCAGCGTTCCTCTATGGGGCACGGGGAGGAGGAAAAGCATACTGGAGCTCCTGCCCCCACCTGCCCCAGAGTCAGTGGACACCCCCTGCACTCCTCAATGCGTGGACGGACTATCTGAAGGATACTTGGAACCCTGTGGAGGGCTCTAGCTTTCCCTTTGGCGATGAGGGCTCTGGGATGCCTCCTGCAGGGCACAGGACACGTTCCCTTTCTCTAGGAACCCTCTCTCGTCGCTCCACACAGGCCTTCCAGAAGTGAAGCCAACACAGGCAGCCACACTCTTCCGCAGGAAACTTGGACGCTGCACGTAGCCTGCTCTCCAGCGGGGGAAAGAGGGCTTTGCTCACTAGGTCACCGGTATCAGAGTGGCGCCCTGCAGAGTCCAGGTAGTTTCTGACAGAGGCAAAGAGTCGCAAGCGGCACCCTGCCCGTCCCTGTTAAGACGCCGTACCAGGGCAATTCTGCATGGGACGGGGAGACTAGCGTGACGTACTTAGTGCCTTGGGCTAGGCCTCGCCGGCCGTACGCCTTGCCAAAAGCTAGTGGGTGCTTCAGGGGAGAAGTGTGCCTTGGCCAGGCTGCTTCGAAAGGCAACTGTCTGCTTGGCGTAGGGAGACAGCAAGCAAGGGCTCCCATTCTAAAGCCCACGGAGAGGGTTGCTTCATTGCCGCCCAGGTTCAGCGCTGGCAACCACTGGCCGTACACCTAAAAGACCTGCCGGACCTGTGTTCGGGCGGCCGTTAGCAAGCTCGGACATCTAGCTCGCCCACGAAGGAAGCAGTGTGTCGCCTTTCTCTCCGCCTTACGAGCTGTCATCCGGAGGCCCAAGGTCCCTGGATGTTGTGAAGTCGCCCTTGGAAGAGACGTTCGCGATGCAGTCTTCCTCCACGGGAGGGGCCTAGGAGGCAGGAGGCCTAGGAGACCTGGAACGCTCACTAGCGTGAAGGCCCTGCGTGGACTACGTTTTCACGGGAAATGCTGCACGCCCAAGCTTGTGCATGCAGGCCATGGGCCTTACTATGAGCCTGCCTGGCACAGTCGTGTTCCCTTTAGCACTGGCGCCTTGGCGATGCCTCCTGCAAGGACAGGCAAGCACCGTGTTGCTCTCAGGAGAGCGCCCTTTTCCTAACCACGGGGGCACTCCAGCACTGAAGACTGACAGCAGCCCTCTGCTTTCCGGCAGCTTTGAGGCTGGGGCTGCCCTTTGGTGCTGAGAATTGCCACTGTTCGCAGAGCTTCCGAATCCGAAACTTCAAAACTGCCCTAGTGCGTTTAGTTTCAGGCGAGCGAAAAGAGACCGAAGGAGCACTCTGGCACTTCCCCGGTTTCATCTCCAAGCAGGGAGTTGTGCAGTGTGTGAGGAGTCTACGGGACTTCAGGCTCCAGGAAGGTTACGTGTCCTCGCGCCGTCTCTAAGCGTAGGAGAGTTCAGGGGAAGCTCTACCTCTTCGAGACAGCATGTCATGTCTAGTCTCTGCGTGGCCTAGAGAAAGGGCGGGTAAGTAAAAGGGTACCCGGAACGGACACCAGGAAAAGAGTGTTTTCCTTGCAGCTCACGCTCTGCACTGCCTGCCCCTGGCATGGCACCGAAGGCCTGCGAGAGCTGTGTTCCGGAGGTCTCTTGAATGCTTTGGCCAGCTAGCTAGCTGGAGCAAAAGGAGAAGGTTCCCTTTCACTCTGCTTTCAAAGCGGTGATCCGGAGGCACTCGAGAGCCTAATGCTGCGCAGTCGCCCAGAATGGGGGATCCTGTGCGCAGCGTTCCTCTATGGGGCACGGGGAGGAGGAAAAGCATACTGGAGCTCCTGCCCCCACCTGCCCCAGAGTCAGTGGACACCCCCTGCACTCCTCAATGCGTGGACGGACTATCTGAAGGATACTTGGAACCCTGTGGAGGGCTCTAGCTTTCCCTTTGGCGATGAGGGCTCTGGGATGCCTCCTGCAGGGCACAGGACACGTTCCCTTTCTCTAGGAACCCTCTCTCGTCGCTCCACACAGGCCTTCCAGAAGTGAAGCCAACACAGGCAGCCACACTCTTCCGCAGGAAACTTGGACGCTGCACGTAGCCTGCTCTCCAGCGGGGGAAAGAGGGCTTTGCTCACTAGGTCACCGGTATCAGAGTGGCGCCCTGCAGAGTCCAGGTAGTTTCTGACAGAGGCAAAGAGTCGCAAGCGGCACCCTGCCCGTCCCTGTTAAGACGCCGTACCAGGGCAATTCTGCATGGGACGGGGAGACTAGCGTGACGTACTTAGTGCCTTGGGCTAGGCCTCGCCGGCCGTACGCCTTGCCAAAAGCTAGTGGGTGCTTCAGGGGAGAAGTGTGCCTTGGCCAGGCTGCTTCGAAAGGCAACTGTCTGCTTGGCGTAGGGAGACAGCAAGCAAGGGCTCCCATTCTAAAGCCCACGGAGAGGGTTGCTTCATTGCCGCCCAGGTTCAGCGCTGGCAACCACTGGCCGTACACCTAAAAGACCTGCCGGACCTGTGTTCGGGCGGCCGTTAGCAAGCTCGGACATCTAGCTCGCCCACGAAGGAAGCAGTGTGTCGCCTTTCTCTCCGCCTTACGAGCTGTCATCCGGAGGCCCAAGGTCCCTGGATGTTGTGAAGTCGCCCTTGGAAGAGACGTTCGCGATGCAGTCTTCCTCCACGGGAGGGGCCTAGGAGGCAGGAGGCCTAGGAGACCTGGAAAGCTCACTAGCGTGAAGGCCCTGCGTGGACTACGTTTTCACGGGAAATGCTGCACGCCCAAGCTTGTGCATGCAGGCCATGGGCCTTACTATGAGCCTGCCTGGCACAGTCGTGTTCCCTTTAGCACTGGCGCCTTGGCGATGCCTCCTGCAAGGACAGGCAAGCACCGTGTTGCTCTCAGGAGAGCGCCCTTTTCCTAACCACGGGGGCACTCCAGCACTGAAGACTGACAGCAGCCCTCTGCTTTCCGGCAGCTTTGAGGCTGGGGCTGCCCTTTGGTGCTGAGAATTGCCACTGTTCGCAGAGCTTCCGAATCCGAAACTTCAAAACTGCCCTAGTGCGTTTAGTTTCAGGCGAGCGAAAAGAGACCGAAGGAGCACTCTGGCACTTCCCCGGTTTCATCTCCAAGCAGGGAGTTGTGCAGTGTGTGAGGAGTCTACGGGACTTCAGGCTCCAGGAAGGTTACGTGTCCTCGCGCCGTCTCTAAGCGTAGGAGAGTTCAGGGGAAGCTCTACCTCTTCGAGACAGCATGTCATGTCTAGTCTCTGCGTGGCCTAGAGAAAGGGCGGGTAAGTAAAAGGGTACCCGGAACGGACACCAGGAAAAGAGTGTTTTCCTTGCAGCTCACGCTCTGCACTGCCTGCCCCTGGCATGGCACCGAAGGCCTGCGAGAGCTGTGTTCCGGAGGTCTCTTGAATGCTTTGGCCAGCTAGCTAGCTGGAGCAAAAGGAGAAGGTTCCCTTTCACTCTGCTTTCAAAGCGGTGATCCGGAGGCACTCGAGAGCCTAATGCTGCGCAGTCGCCCAGAATGGGGGATCCTGTGCGCAGCGTTCCTCTATGGGGCACGGGGAGGAGGAAAAGCATACTGGAGCTCCTGCCCCCACCTGCCCCAGAGTCAGTGGACACCCCCTGCACTCCTCAATGCGTGGACGGACTATCTGAAGGATACTTGGAACCCTGTGGAGGGCTCTAGCTTTCCCTTTGGCGATGAGGGCTCTGGGATGCCTCCTGCAGGGCACAGGACACGGTCCCTTTCTCTAGGAACCCTCTCTCGTCGCTCCACACAGGCCTTCCAGAAGTGAAGCCAACACAGGCAGCCACACTCTTCCGCAGGAAACTTGGACGCTGCACGTAGCCTGCTCTCCAGCGGGGGAAAGAGGGCTTTGCTCACTAGGTCACCGGTATCAGAGTGGCGCCCTGCAGAGTCCAGGTAGTTTCTGACAGAGGCAAAGAGTCGCAAGCGGCACCCTGCCCGTCCCTGTTAAGACGCCGTACCAGGGCAATTCTGCATGGGACGGGGAGACTAGCGTGACGTACTTAGTGCCTTGGGCTAGGCCTCGCCGGCCGTACGCCTTGCCAAAAGCTAGTGGGTGCTTCAGGGGAGAAGTGTGCCTTGGCCAGGCTGCTTCGAAAGGCAACTGTCTGCTTGGCGTAGGGAGACAGCAAGCAAGGGCTCCCATTCTAAAGCCCACGGAGAGGGTTGCTTCATTGCCGCCCAGGTTCAGCGCTGGCAACCACTGGCCGTACACCTAAAAGACCTGCCGGACCTGTGTTCGGGCGGCCGTTAGCAAGCTCGGACATCTAGCTCGCCCACGAAGGAAGCAGTGTGTCGCCTTTCTCTCCGCCTTACGAGCTGTCATCCGGAGGCCCAAGGTCCCTGGATGTTGTGAAGTCGCCCTTGGAAGAGACGTTCGCGATGCAGTCTTCCTCCACGGGAGGGGCCTAGGAGGCAGGAGGCCTAGGAGACCTGGAAAGCTCACTAGCGTGAAGGCCCTGCGTGGACTACGTTTTCACGGGAAATGCTGCACGCCCAAGCTTGTGCATGCAGGCCATGGGCCTTACTATGAGCCTGCCTGGCACAGTCGTGTTCCCTTTAGCACTGGCGCCTTGGCGATGCCTCCTGCAAGGACAGGCAAGCACCGTGTTGCTCTCAGGAGAGCGCCCTTTTCCTAACCACGGGGGCACTCCAGCACTGAAGACTGACAGCAGCCCTCTGCTTTCCGGCAGCTTTGAGGCTGGGGCTGCCCTTTGGTGCTGAGAATTGCCACTGTTCGCAGAGCTTCCGAATCCGAAACTTCAAAACTGCCCTAGTGCGTTTAGTTTCAGGCGAGCGAAAAGAGACCGAAGGAGCACTCTGGCACTTCCCCGGTTTCATCTCCAAGCAGGGAGTTGTGCAGTGTGTGAGGAGTCTACGGGACTTCAGGCTCCAGGAAGGTTACGTGTCCTCGCGCCGTCTCTAAGCGTAGGAGAGTTCAGGGGAAGCTCTACCTCTTCGAGACAGCATGTCATGTCTAGTCTCTGCGTGGCCTAGAGAAAGGGCGGGTAAGTAAAAGGGTACCCGGAACGGACACCAGGAAAAGAGTGTTTTCCTTGCAGCTCACGCTCTGCACTGCCTGCCCCTGGCATGGCACCGAAGGCCTGCGAGAGCTGTGTTCCGGAGGTCTCTTGAATGCTTTGGCCAGCTAGCTAGCTGGAGCAAAAGGAGAAGGTTCCCTTTCACTCTGCTTTCAAAGCGGTGATCCGGAGGCACTCGAGAGCCTAATGCTGCGCAGTCGCCCAGAATGGGGGATCCTGTGCGCAGCGTTCCTCTATGGGGCACGGGGAGGAGGAAAAGCATACTGGAGCTCCTGCCCCCACCTGCCCCAGAGTCAGTGGACACCCCCTGCACTCCTCAATGCGTGGACGGACTATCTGAAGGATACTTGGAACCCTGTGGAGGGCTCTAGCTTTCCCTTTGGCGATGAGGGCTCTGGGATGCCTCCTGCAGGGCACAGGACACGGTCCCTTTCTCTAGGAACCCTCTCTCGTCGCTCCACACAGGCCTTCCAGAAGTGAAGCCAACACAGGCAGCCACACTCTTCCGCAGGAAACTTGGACGCTGCACGTAGCCTGCTCTCCAGCGGGGGAAAGAGGGCTTTGCTCACTAGGTCACCGGTATCAGAGTGGCGCCCTGCAGAGTCCAGGTAGTTTCTGACAGAGGCAAAGAGTCGCAAGCGGCACCCTGCCCGTCCCTGTTAAGACGCCGTACCAGGGCAATTCTGCATGGGACGGGGAGACTAGCGTGACGTACTTAGTGCCTTGGGCTAGGCCTCGCCGGCCGTACGCCTTGCCAAAAGCTAGTGGGTGCTTCAGGGGAGAAGTGTGCCTTGGCCAGGCTGCTTCGAAAGGCAACTGTCTGCTTGGCGTAGGGAGACAGCAAGCAAGGGCTCCCATTCTAAAGCCCACGGAGAGGGTTGCTTCATTGCCGCCCAGGTTCAGCGCTGGCAACCACTGGCCGTACACCTAAAAGACCTGCCGGACCTGTGTTCGGGCGGCCGTTAGCAAGCTCGGACATCTAGCTCGCCCACGAAGGAAGCAGTGTGTCGCCTTTCTCTCCGCCTTACGAGCTGTCATCCGGAGGCCCAAGGTCCCTGGATGTTGTGAAGTCGCCCTTGGAAGAGACGTTCGCGATGCAGTCTTCCTCCACGGGAGGGGCCTAGGAGGCAGGAGGCCTAGGAGACCTGGAAAGCTCACTAGCGTGAAGGCCCTGCGTGGACTACGTTTTCACGGGAAATGCTGCACGCCCAAGCTTGTGCATGCAGGCCATGGGCCTTACTATGAGCCTGCCTGGCACAGTCGTGTTCCCTTTAGCACTGGCGCCTTGGCGATGCCTCCTGCAAGGACAGGCAAGCACCGTGTTGCTCTCAGGAGAGCGCCCTTTTCCTAACCACGGGGGCACTCCAGCACTGAAGACTGACAGCAGCCCTCTGCTTTCCGGCAGCTTTGAGGCTGGGGCTGCCCTTTGGTGCTGAGAATTGCCACTGTTCGCAGAGCTTCCGAATCCGAAACTTCAAAACTGCCCTAGTGCGTTTAGTTTCAGGCGAGCGAAAAGAGACCGAAGGAGCACTCTGGCACTTCCCCGGTTTCATCTCCAAGCAGGGAGTTGTGCAGTGTGTGAGGAGTCTACGGGACTTCAGGCTCCAGGAAGGTTACGTGTCCTCGCGCCGTCTCTAAGCGTAGGAGAGTTCAGGGGAAGCTCTACCTCTTCGAGACAGCATGTCATGTCTAGTCTCTGCGTGGCCTAGAGAAAGGGCGGGTAAGTAAAAGGGTACCCGGAACGGACACCAGGAAAAGAGTGTTTTCCTTGCAGCTCACGCTCTGCACTGCCTGCCCCTGGCATGGCACCGAAGGCCTGCGAGAGCTGTGTTCCGGAGGTCTCTTGAATGCTTTGGCCAGCTAGCTAGCTGGAGCAAAAGGAGAAGGTTCCCTTTCACTCTGCTTTCAAAGCGGTGATCCGGAGGCACTCGAGAGCCTAATGCTGCGCAGTCGCCCAGAATGGGGGATCCTGTGCGCAGCGTTCCTCTATGGGGCACGGGGAGGAGGAAAAGCATACTGGAGCTCCTGCCCCCACCTGCCCCAGAGTCAGTGGACACCCCCTGCACTCCTCAATGCGTGGACGGACTATCTGAAGGATACTTGGAACCCTGTGGAGGGCTCTAGCTTTCCCTTTGGCGATGAGGGCTCTGGGATGCCTCCTGCAGGGCACAGGACACGTTCCCTTTCTCTAGGAACCCTCTCTCGTCGCTCCACACAGGCCTTCCAGAAGTGAAGCCAACACAGGCAGCCACACTCTTCCGCAGGAAACTTGGACGCTGCACGTAGCCTGCTCTCCAGCGGGGGAAAGAGGGCTTTGCTCACTAGGTCACCGGTATCAGAGTGGCGCCCTGCAGAGTCCAGGTAGTTTCTGACAGAGGCAAAGAGTCGCAAGCGGCACCCTGCCCGTCCCTGTTAAGACGCCGTACCAGGGCAATTCTGCATGGGACGGGGAGACTAGCGTGACGTACTTAGTGCCTTGGGCTAGGCCTCGCCGGCCGTACGCCTTGCCAAAAGCTAGTGGGTGCTTCAGGGGAGAAGTGTGCCTTGGCCAGGCTGCTTCGAAAGGCAACTGTCTGCTTGGCGTAGGGAGACAGCAAGCAAGGGCTCCCATTCTAAAGCCCACGGAGAGGGTTGCTTCATTGCCGCCCAGGTTCAGCGCTGGCAACCACTGGCCGTACACCTAAAAGACCTGCCGGACCTGTGTTCGGGCGGCCGTTAGCAAGCTCGGACATCTAGCTCGCCCACGAAGGAAGCAGTGTGTCGCCTTTCTCTCCGCCTTACGAGCTGTCATCCGGAGGCCCAAGGTCCCTGGATGTTGTGAAGTCGCCCTTGGAAGAGACGTTCGCGATGCAGTCTTCCTCCACGGGAGGGGCCTAGGAGGCAGGAGGCCTAGGAGACCTGGAAAGCTCACTAGCGTGAAGGCCCTGCGTGGACTACGTTTTCACGGGAAATGCTGCACGCCCAAGCTTGTGCATGCAGGCCATGGGCTTTACTATGAGCCTGCCTGGCACAGTCGTGTTCCCTTTAGCACTGGCGCCTTGGCGATGCCTCATGCAAGGACAGGCAAGCACCGTGTTGCTCTCAGGAGAGCGCCCTTTTCCTAACCACGGGGGCACTCCAGCACTGAAGACTGACAGCAGCCCTCTGCTTTCCGGCAGCTTTGAGGCTGGGGCTGCCCTTTGGTGCTGAGAATTGCCACTGTTCGCAGAGCTTCCGAATCCGAAACTTCAAAACTGCCCTAGTGCGTTTAGTTTCAGGCGAGCGAAAAGAGACCGAAGGAGCACTCTGGCACTTCCCCGGTTTCATCTCCAAGCAGGGAGTTGTGCAGTGTGTGAGGAGTCTACGGGACTTCAGGCTCCAGGAAGGTTACGTGTCCTCGCGCCGTCTCTAAGCGTAGGAGAGTTCAGGGGAAGCTCTACCTCTTCGAGACAGCATGTCATGTCTAGTCTCTGCGTGGCCTAGAGAAAGGGCGGGTAAGTAAAAGGGTACCCGGAACGGACACCAGGAAAAGAGTGTTTTCCTTGCAGCTCACGCTCTGCACTGCCTGCCCCTGGCATGGCACCGAAGGCCTGCGAGAGCTGTGTTCCGGAGGTCTCTTGAATGCTTTGGCCAGCTAGCTAGCTGGAGCAAAAGGAGAAGGTTCCCTTTCACTCTGCTTTCAAAGCGGTGATCCGGAGGCACTCGAGAGCCTAATGCTGCGCAGTCGCCCAGAATGGGGGATCCTGTGCGCAGCGTTCCTCTATGGGGCACGGGGAGGAGGAAAAGCATACTGGAGCTCCTGCCCCCACCTGCCCCAGAGTCAGTGGACACCCCCTGCACTCCTCAATGCGTGGACGGACTATCTGAAGGATACTTGGAACCCTGTGGAGGGCTCTAGCTTTCCCTTTGGCGATGAGGGCTCTGGGATGCCTCCTGCAGGGCACAGGACACGGTCCCTTTCTCTAGGAACCCTCTCTCGTCGCTCCACACAGGCCTTCCAGAAGTGAAGCCAACACAGGCAGCCACACTCTTCCGCAGGAAACTTGGACGCTGCACGTAGCCTGCTCTCCAGCGGGGGAAAGAGGGCTTTGCTCACTAGGTCACCGGTATCAGAGTGGCGCCCTGCAGAGTCCAGGTAGTTTCTGACAGAGGCAAAGAGTCTCAAGCGGCACCCTGCCCGTCCCTGTTAAGACGCCGTACCAGGGCAATTCTGCATGGGACGGGGAGACTAGCGTGACGTACTTAGTGCCTTGGGCTAGGCCTCGCCGTCCGTACGCCTTGCCAAAAGCTAGTGGGTGCTTCAGGGGAGCAGTGTGCCTTGGCCAGGCTGCTTCGAAAGGCAACTGTCTGCTTGGCGTAGGGAGACAGCAAGCAAGGGCTCCCATTCTAAAGCCCACGGAGAGGGTTGCTTCATTGCCGCCCAGGTTCAGCGCTGGCAACCACTGGCCGTACACCTAAAAGACCTGCCGGACCTGTGTTCGGGCGGCCGTTAGCAAGCTCGGACATCTAGCTCTCCCACGAAGGAAGCAGTGTGTCGCCTTTCTCTCCGCCTTACGAGCTGTCATCCGGAGGCCCAAGGTCCCTGGATGTTGTGAAGTCGCCCTTGGAAGAGACGTTCGCGATGCAGTCTTCCTCCACGGGAGGGGCCTAGGAGGCAGGAGGCCTAGGAGACCTGGAAAGCTCACTAGCGTGAAGGCCCTGCGTGGACTACGTTTTCACGGGAAATGCTGCACGCCTAAGCTTGTGCATGCAGTCCATGGGCCTTACTATGAGCCTGCCTGGCACAGTCGTGTTCCCTTTAGCACTGGCGCCTTGGCGATGCCTCCTGCAAGGACAGGCAAGCACCGTGTTGCTCTCAGGAGAGCGCCCTTTTCCTAACCACGGGGGCACTCCAGCACTGAAGACTGACAGCAGCCCTCTGCTTTCCGGCAGCTTTGAGGCTGGGGCTGCCCTTTGGTGCTGAGAATTGCCACTGTTCGCAGAGCTTCCGAATCCGAAACTTCAAAACTGCCCTAGTGCGTTTAGTTTCAGGCGAGCGAAAAGAGACCGAAGGAGCACTCTGGCACTTCCCCGGTTTCATCTCCAAGCAGGGAGTTGTGCAGTGTGTGAGGAGTCTACGGGACTTCAGGCTCCAGGAAGGTTACGTGTCCTCGCGCCGTCTCTAAGCGTAGGAGAGTTCAGGGGAAGCTCTACCTCTTCGAGACAGCATGTCATGTCTAGTCTCTGCGTGGCCTAGAGAAAGGGCGGGTAAGTAAAAGGGTACCCGGAACGGACACCAGGAAAAGAGTGTTTTCCTTGCAGCTCACGCTCTGCACTGCCTGCCCCTGGCATGGCACCGAAGGCCTGCGAGAGCTGTGTTCCGGAGGTCTCTTGAATGCTTTGGCCAGCTAGCTAGCTGGAGCAAAAGGAGAAGGTTCCCTTTCACTCTGCTTTCAAAGCGGTGATCCGGAGGCACTCGAGAGCCTAATGCTGCGCAGTCGCCCAGAATGGGGGATCCTGTGCGCAGCGTTCCTCTATGGGGCACGGGGAGGAGGAAAAGCATACTGGAGCTCCTGCCCCCACCTGCCCCAGAGTCAGTGGACACCCCGTGCACTCCTCAATGCGTGGACGGACTATCTGAAGGATACTTGGAACCCTGTGGAGGGCTCTAGCTTTCCCTTTGGCGATGAGGGCTCTGGGATGCCTCCTGCAGGGCACAGGACACGTTCCCTTTCTCTAGGAACCCTCTCTCGTCGCTCCACACAGGCCTTCCAGAAGTGAAGCCAACACAGGCAGCCACACTCTTCCGCAGGAAACTTGGACGCTGCACGTAGCCTGCTCTCCAGCGGGGGAAAGAGGGCTTTGCTCACTAGGTCACCGGTATCAGAGTGGCGCCCTGCAGAGTCCAGGTAGTTTCTGACAGAGGCAAAGAGTCTCAAGCGGCACCCTGCCCGTCCCTGTTAAGACGCCGTACCAGGGCAATTCTGCATGGGACGGGGAGACTAGCGTGACGTACTTAGTGCCTTGGGCTAGGCCTCGCCGGCCGTACGCCTTGCCAAAAGCTAGTGGGTGCTTCAGGGGAGCAGTGTGCCTTGGCCAGGCTGCTTCGAAAGGCAACTGTCTGCTTGGCGTAGGGAGACAGCAAGCAAGGGCTCCCATTCTAAAGCCCACCGAGAGGGTTGCTTCATTGCCGCCCAGGTTCAGCGCTGGCAACCACTGGCCGTACACCTAAAAGACCTGCCGGACCTGTGTTCGGGCGGCCGTTAGCAAGCTCGGACATCTAGCTCTCCCACGAAGGAAGCAGTGTGTCGCCTTTCTCTCCGCCTTACGAGCTGTCATCCGGAGGCCCAAGGTCCCTGGATGTTGTGAAGTCGCCCTTGGAAGAGACGTTCGCGATGCAGTCTTCCTCCACGGGAGGGGCCTAGGAGGCAGGAGGCCTAGGAGACCTGGAAAGCTCACTAGCGTGAAGGCCCTGCGTGGACTACGTTTTCACGGGAAATGCTGCACGCCTAAGCTTGTGCATGCAGTCCATGGGCCTTACTATGAGCCTGCCTGGCACAGTCGTGTTCCCTTTAGCACTGGCGCCTTGGCGATGCCTCCTGCAAGGACAGGCAAGCACCGTGTTGCTCTCAGGAGAGCGCCCTTTTCCTAACCACGGGGGCACTCCAGCACTGAAGACTGACAGCAGCCCTCTGCTTTCCGGCAGCTTTGAGGCTGGGGCTGCCCTTTGGTGCTGAGAATTGCCACTGTTCGCAGAGCTTCCGAATCCGAAACTTCAAAACTGCCCTAGTGCGTTTAGTTTCAGGCGAGCGAAAAGAGACCGAAGGAGCACTCTGGCACTTCCCCGGTTTCATCTCCAAGCAGGGAGTTGTGCAGTGTGTGAGGAGTCTACGGGACTTCAGGCTCCAGGAAGGTTACGTGTCCTCGCGCCGTCTCTAAGCGTAGGAGAGTTCAGGGGAAGCTCTACCTCTTCGAGACAGCATGTCATGTCTAGTCTCTGCGTGGCCTAGAGAAAGGGCGGGTAAGTAAAAGGGTACCCGGAACGGACACCAGGAAAAGAGTGTTTTCCTTGCAGCTCACGCTCTGCACTGCGTGCCCCTGGCATGGCACCGAAGGCCTGCGAGAGCTGTGTTCCGGAGGTCTCTTGAATGCTTTGGCCAGCTAGCTAGCTGGAGCAAAAGGAGAAGGTTCCCTTTCACTCTGCTTTCAAAGCGGTGATCCGGAGGCACTCGAGAGCCTAATGCTGCGCAGTCGCCCAGAATGGGGGATCCTGTGCGCAGCGTTCCTCTATGGGGCACGGGGAGGAGGAAAAGCATACTGGAGCTCCTGCCCCCACCTGCCCCAGAGTCAGTGGACACCCCGTGCACTCCTCAATGCGTGGACGGACTATCTGAAGGATACTTGGAACCCTGTGGAGGGCTCTAGCTTTCCCTTTGGCGATGAGGGCTCTGGGATGCCTCCTGCAGGGCACAGGACACGTTCCCTTTCTCTAGGAACCCTCTCTCGTCGCTCCACACAGGCCTTCCAGAAGTGAAGCCAACACAGGCAGCCACACTCTTCCGCAGGAAACTTGGACGCTGCACGTAGCCTGCTCTCCAGCGGGGGAAAGAGGGCTTTGCTCACTAGGTCACCGGTATCAGAGTGGCGCCCTGCAGAGTCCAGGTAGTTTCTGACAGAGGCAAAGAGTCTCAAGCGGCACCCTGCCCGTCCCTGTTAAGACGCCGTACCAGGGCAATTCTGCATGGGACGGGGAGACTAGCGTGACGTACTTAGTGCCTTGGGCTAGGCCTCGCCGGCCGTACGCCTTGCCAAAAGCTAGTGGGTGCTTCAGGGGAGAAGTGTGCCTTGGCCAGGCTGCTTCGAAAGGCAACTGTCTGCTTGGCGTAGGGAGACAGCAAGCAAGGGCTCCCATTCTAAAGCCCACCGAGAGGGTTGCTTCATTGCCGCCCAGGTTCAGCGCTGGCAACCACTGGCCGTACACCTAAAAGACCTGCCGGACCTGTGTTCGGGCGGCCGTTAGCAAGCTCGGACATCTAGCTCTCCCACGAAGGAAGCAGTGTGTCGCCTTTCTCTCCGCCTTACGAGCTGTCATCCGGAGGCCCAAGGTCCCTGGATGTTGTGAAGTCGCCCTTGGAAGAGACGTTCGCGATGCAGTCTTCCTCCACGGGAGGGGCCTAGGAGGCAGGAGGCCTAGGAGACCTGGAAAGCTCACTAGCGTGAAGGCCCTGCGTGGACTACGTTTTCACGGGAAATGCTGCACGCCTAAGCTTGTGCATGCAGTCCATGGGCCTTACTATGAGCCTGCCTGGCACAGTCGTGTTCCCTTTAGCACTGGCGCCTTGGCGATGCCTCCTGCAAGGACAGGCAAGCACCGTGTTGCTCTCAGGAGAGCGCCCTTTTCCTAACCACGGGGGCACTCCAGCACTGAAGACTGACAGCAGCCCTCTGCTTTCCGGCAGCTTTGAGGCTGGGGCTGCCCTTTGGTGCTGAGAATTGCCACTGTTCGCAGAGCTTCCGAATCCGAAACTTCAAAACTGCCCTAGTGCGTTTAGTTTCAGGCGAGCGAAAAGAGACCGAAGGAGCACTCTGGCACTTCCCCGGTTTCATCTCCAAGCAGGGAGTTGTGCAGTGTGTGAGGAGTCTACGGGACTTCAGGCTCCAGGAAGGTTACGTGTCCTCGCGCCGTCTCTAAGCGTAGGAGAGTTCAGGGGAAGCTCTACCTCTTCGAGACAGCATGTCATGTCTAGTCTCTGCGTGGCCTAGAGAAAGGGCGGGTAAGTAAAAGGGTACCCGGAACGGACACCAGGAAAAGAGTGTTTTCCTTGCAGCTCACGCTCTGCACTGCGTGCCCCTGGCATGGCACCGAAGGCCTGCGAGAGCTGTGTTCCGGAGGTCTCTTGAATGCTTTGGCCAGCTAGCTAGCTGGAGCAAAAGGAGAAGGTTCCCTTTCACTCTGCTTTCAAAGCGGTGATCCGGAGGCACTCGAGAGCCTAATGCTGCGCAGTCGCCCAGAATGGGGGATCCTGTGCGCAGCGTTCCTCTATGGGGCACGGGGAGGAGGAAAAGCATACTGGAGCTCCTGCCCCCACCTGCCCCAGAGTCAGTGGACACCCCCTGCACTCCTCAATGCGTGGACGGACTATCTGAAGGATACTTGGAACCCTGTGGAGGGCTCTAGCTTTCCCTTTGGCGATGAGGGCTCTGGGATGCCTCCTGCAGGGCACAGGACACGTTCCCTTTCTCTAGGAACCCTCTCTCGTCGCTCCACACAGGCCTTCCAGAAGTGAAGCCAACACAGGCAGCCACACTCTTCCGCAGGAAACTTGGACGCTGCACGTAGCCTGCTCTCCAGCGGGGGAAAGAGGGCTTTGCTCACTAGGTCACCGGTATCAGAGTGGCGCCCTGCAGAGTCCAGGTAGTTTCTGACAGAGGCAAAGAGTCTCAAGCGGCACCCTGCCCGTCCCTGTTAAGACGCCGTACCAGGGCAATTCTGCATGGGACGGGGAGACTAGCGTGACGTACTTAGTGCCTTGGGCTAGGCCTCGCCGGCCGTACGCCTTGCCAAAAGCTAGTGGGTGCTTCAGGGGAGCAGTGTGCCTTGGCCAGGCTGCTTCGAAAGGCAACTGTCTGCTTGGCGTAGGGAGACAGCAAGCAAGGGCTCCCATTCTAAAGCCCACCGAGAGGGTTGCTTCATTGCCGCCCAGGTTCAGCGCTGGCAACCACTGGCCGTACACCTAAAAGACCTGCCGGACCTGTGTTCGGGCGGCCGTTAGCAAGCTCGGACATCTAGCTCTCCCACGAAGGAAGCAGTGTGTCGCCTTTCTCTCCGCCTTACGAGCTGTCATCCGGAGGCCCAAGGTCCCTGGATGTTGTGAAGTCGCCCTTGGAAGAGACGTTCGCGATGCAGTCTTCCTCCACGGGAGGGGCCTAGGAGGCAGGAGGCCTAGGAGACCTGGAAAGCTCACTAGCGTGAAGGCCCTGCGTGGACTACGTTTTCACGGGAAATGCTGCACGCCTAAGCTTGTGCATGCAGTCCATGGGCCTTACTATGAGCCTGCCTGGCACAGTCGTGTTCCCTTTAGCACTGGCGCCTTGGCGATGCCTCCTGCAAGGACAGGCAAGCACCGTGTTGCTCTCAGGAGAGCGCCCTTTTCCTAACCACGGGGGCACTCCAGCACTGAAGACTGACAGCAGCCCTCTGCTTTCCGGCAGCTTTGAGGCTGGGGCTGCCCTTTGTTGCTGAGAATTGCCACTGTTCGCAGAGCTTCCGAATCCGAAACTTCAAAACTGCCCTAGTGCGTTTAGTTTCAGGCGAGCGAAAAGAGACCGAAGGAGCACTCTGGCACTTCCCCGGTTTCATCTCCAAGCAGGGAGTTGTGCAGTGTGTGAGGAGTCTACGGGACTTCAGGCTCCAGGAAGGTTACGTGTCCTCGCGCCGTCTCTAAGCGTAGGAGAGTTCAGGGGAAGCTCTACCTCTTCGAGACAGCATGTCATGTCTAGTCTCTGCGTGGCCTAGAGAAAGGGCGGGTAAGTAAAAGGGTACCCGGAACGGACACCAGGAAAAGAGTGTTTTCCTTGCAGCTCACGCTCTGCACTGCGTGCCCCTGGCATGGCACCGAAGGCCTGCGAGAGCTGTGTTCCGGAGGTCTCTTGAATGCTTTGGCCAGCTAGCTAGCTGGAGCAAAAGGAGAAGGTTCCCTTTCACTCTGCTTTCAAAGCGGTGATCCGGAGGCACTCGAGAGCCTAATGCTGCGCAGTCGCCCAGAATGGGGGATCCTGTGCGCAGCGTTCCTCTATGGGGCACGGGGAGGAGGAAAAGCATACTGGAGCTCCTGCCCCCACCTGCCCCAGAGTCAGTGGACACCCCCTGCACTCCTCAATGCGTGGACGGACTATCTGAAGGATACTTGGAACCCTGTGGAGGGCTCTAGCTTTCCCTTTGGCGATGAGGGCTCTGGGATGCCTCCTGCAGGGCACAGGACACGTTCCCTTTCTCTAGGAACCCTCTCTCGTCGCTCCACACAGGCCTTCCAGAAGTGAAGCCAACACAGGCAGCCACACTCTTCCGCAGGAAACTTGGACGCTGCACGTAGCCTGCTCTCCAGCGGGGGAAAGAGGGCTTTGCTCACTAGGTCACCGGTATCAGAGTGGCGCCCTGCAGAGTCCAGGTAGTTTCTGACAGAGGCAAAGAGTCTCAAGCGGCACCCTGCCCGTCCCTGTTAAGACGCCGTACCAGGGCAATTCTGCATGGGACGGGGAGACTAGCGTGACGTACTTAGTGCCTTGGGCTAGGCCTCGCCGTCCGTACGCCTTGCCAAAAGCTAGTGGGTGCTTCAGGGGAGCAGTGTGCCTTGGCCAGGCTGCTTCGAAAGGCAACTGTCTGCTTGGCGTAGGGAGACAGCAAGCAAGGGCTCCCATTCTAAAGCCCACGGAGAGGGTTGCTTCATTGCCGCCCAGGTTCAGCGCTGGCAACCACTGGCCGTACACCTAAAAGACCTGCCGGACCTGTGTTCGGGCGGCCGTTAGCAAGCTCGGACATCTAGCTCGCCCACGAAGGAAGCAGTGTGTCGCCTTTCTCTCCGCCTTACGAGCTGTCATCCGGAGGCCCAAGGTCCCTGGATGTTGTGAAGTCGCCCTTGGAAGAGACGTTCGCGATGCAGTCTTCCTCCACGGGAGGGGCCTAAGAGGCAGGAGGCCTAGGAGACCTGGAACGCTCACTAGCGTGAAGGCCCTGCGTGGACTACGTTTTCACGGGAAATGCTGCACGCCTAAGCTTGTGCATGCAGTCCATGGGCCTTACTATGAGCCTGCCTGGCACAGTCGTGTTCCCTTTAGCACTGGCGCCTTGGCGATGCCTCCTGCAAGGACAGGCAAGCACCGTGTTGCTCTCAGGAGAGCGCCCTTTTCCTAACCACGGGGGCACTCCAGCACTGAAGACTGACAGCAGCCCTCTGCTTTCCGGCAGCTTTGAGGCTGGGGCTGCCCTTTGGTGCTGAGAATTGCCACTGTTCGCAGAGCTTCCGAATCCGAAACTTCAAAACTGCCCTAGTGCGTTTAGTTTCAGGCGAGCGAAAAGAGACCGAAGGAGCACTCTGGCACTTCCCCGGTTTCATCTCCAAGCAGGGAGTTGTGCAGTGTGTGAGGAGTCTACGGGACTTCAGGCTCCAGGAAGGTTACGTGTCCTCGCGCCGTCTCTAAGCGTAGGAGAGTTCAGGGGAAGCTCTACCTCTTCGAGACAGCATGTCATGTCTAGTCTCTGCGTGGCCTAGAGAAAGGGCGGGTAAGTAAAAGGGTACCCGGAACGGACACCAGGAAAAGAGTGTTTTCCTTGCAGCTCACGCTCTGCACTGCGTGCCCCTGGCATGGCACCGAAGGCCTGCGAGAGCTGTGTTCCGGAGGTCTCTTGAATGCTTTGGCCAGCTAGCTAGCTGGAGCAAAAGGAGAAGGTTCCCTTTCACTCTGCTTTCAAAGCGGTGATCCGGAGGCACTCGAGAGCCTAATGCTGCGCAGTCGCCCAGAATGGGGGATCCTGTGCGCAGCGTTCCTCTATGGGGCACGGGGAGGAGGAAAAGCATACTGGAGCTCCTGCCCCCACCTGCCCCAGAGTCAGTGGACACCCCCTGCACTCCTCAATGCGTGGACGGACTATCTGAAGGATACTTGGAACCCTGTGGAGGGCTCTAGCTTTCCCTTTGGCGATGAGGGCTCTGGGATGCCTCCTGCAGGGCACAGGACACGTTCCCTTTCTCTAGGAACCCTCTCTCGTCGCTCCACACAGGCCTTCCAGAAGTGAAGCCAACACAGGCAGCCACACTCTTCCGCAGGAAACTTGGACGCTGCACGTAGCCTGCTCTCCAGCGGGGGAAAGAGGGCTTTGCTCACTAGGTCACCGGTATCAGAGTGGCGCCCTGCAGAGTCCAGGTAGTTTCTGACAGAGGCAAAGAGTCTCAAGCGGCACCCTGCCCGTCCCTGTTAAGACGCCGTACCAGGGCAATTCTGCATGGGACGGGGAGACTAGCGTGACGTACTTAGTGCCTTGGGCTAGGCCTCGCCGTCCGTACGCCTTGCCAAAAGCTAGTGGGTGCTTCAGGGGAGCAGTGTGCCTTGGCCAGGCTGCTTCGAAAGGCAACTGTCTGCTTGGCGTAGGGAGACAGCAAGCAAGGGCTCCCATTCTAAAGCCCACGGAGAGGGTTGCTTCATTGCCGCCCAGGTTCAGCGCTGGCAACCACTGGCCGTACACCTAAAAGACCTGCCGGACCTGTGTTCGGGCGGCCGTTAGCAAGCTCGGACATCTAGCTCGCCCACGAAGGAAGCAGTGTGTCGCCTTTCTCTCCGCCTTACGAGCTGTCATCCGGAGGCCCAAGGTCCCTGGATGTTGTGAAGTCGCCCTTGGAAGAGACGTTCGCGATGCAGTCTTCCTCCACGGGAGGGGCCTAAGAGGCAGGAGGCCTAGGAGACCTGGAACGCTCACTAGCGTGAAGGCCCTGCGTGGACTACGTTTTCACGGGAAATGCTGCACGCCTAAGCTTGTGCATGCAGTCCATGGGCCTTACTATGAGCCTGCCTGGCACAGTCGTGTTCCCTTTAGCACTGGCGCCTTGGCGATGCCTCCTGCAAGGACAGGCAAGCACCGTGTTGCTCTCAGGAGAGCGCCCTTTTCCTAACCACGGGGGCACTCCAGCACTGAAGACTGACAGCAGCCCTCTGCTTTCCGGCAGCTTTGAGGCTGGGGCTGCCCTTTGGTGCTGAGAATTGCCACTGTTCGCAGAGCTTCCGAATCCGAAACTTCAAAACTGCCCTAGTGCGTTTAGTTTCAGGCGAGCGAAAAGAGACCGAAGGAGCACTCTGGCACTTCCCCGGTTTCATCTCCAAGCAGGGAGTTGTGCAGTGTGTGAGGAGTCTACGGGACTTCAGGCTCCAGGAAGGTTACGTGTCCTCGCGCCGTCTCTAAGCGTAGGAGAGTTCAGGGGAAGCTCTACCTCTTCGAGACAGCATGTCATGTCTAGTCTCTGCGTGGCCTAGAGAAAGGGCGGGTAAGTAAAAGGGTACCCGGAACGGACACCAGGAAAAGAGTGTTTTCCTTGCAGCTCACGCTCTGCACTGCGTGCCCCTGGCATGGCACCGAAGGCCTGCGAGAGCTGTGTTCCGGAGGTCTCTTGAATGCTTTGGCCAGCTAGCTAGCTGGAGCAAAAGGAGAAGGTTCCCTTTCACTCTGCTTTCAAAGCGGTGATCCGGAGGCACTCGAGAGCCTAATGCTGCGCAGTCGCCCAGAATGGGGGATCCTGTGCGCAGCGTTCCTCTATGGGGCACGGGGAGGAGGAAAAGCATACTGGAGCTCCTGCCCCCACCTGCCCCAGAGTCAGTGGACACCCCCTGCACTCCTCAATGCGTGGACGGACTATCTGAAGGATACTTGGAACCCTGTGGAGGGCTCTAGCTTTCCCTTTGGCGATGAGGGCTCTGGGATGCCTCCTGCAGGGCACAGGACACGTTCCCTTTCTCTAGGAACCCTCTCTCGTCGCTCCACACAGGCCTTCCAGAAGTGAAGCCAACACAGGCAGCCACACTCTTCCGCAGGAAACTTGGACGCTGCACGTAGCCTGCTCTCCAGCGGGGGAAAGAGGGCTTTGCTCACTAGGTCACCGGTATCAGAGTGGCGCCCTGCAGAGTCCAGGTAGTTTCTGACAGAGGCAAAGAGTCTCAAGCGGCACCCTGCCCGTCCCTGTTAAGACGCCGTACCAGGGCAATTCTGCATGGGACGGGGAGACTAGCGTGACGTACTTAGTGCCTTGGGCTAGGCCTCGCCGGCCGTACGCCTTGCCAAAAGCTAGTGGGTGCTTCAGGGGAGAAGTGTGCCTTGGCCAGGCTGCTTCGAAAGGCAACTGTCTGCTTGGCGTAGGGAGACAGCAAGCAAGGGCTCCCATTCGAAAGCCCACCGAGAGGGTTGCTTCATTGCCGCCCAGGTTCAGCGCTGGCAACCACTGGCCGTACACCTAAAAGACCTGCCGGACCTGTGTTCGGGCGGCCGTTAGCAAGCTCGGACATCTAGCTCGCCCACGAAGGAAGCAGTGTGTCGCCTTTCTCTCCGCCTTACGAGCTGTCATCCGGAGGCCCAAGGTCCCTGGATGTTGTGAAGTCGCCCTTGGAAGAGACGTTCGCGATGCAGTCTTCCTCCACGGGAGGGGCCTAGGAGGCAGGAGGCCTAGGAGACCTGGAACGCTCACTAGCGTGAAGGCCCTGCGTGGACTACGTTTTCACGGGAAATGCTGCACGCCTAAGCTTGTGCATGCAGTCCATGGGCCTTACTATGAGCCTGCCTGGCACAGTCGTGTTCCCTTTAGCACTGGCGCCTTGGCGATGCCTCCTGCAAGGACAGGCAAGCACCGTGTTGCTCTCAGGAGAGCGCCCTTTTCCTAACCACGGGGGCACTCCAGCACTGAAGACTGACAGCAGCCCTCTGCTTTCCGGCAGCTTTGAGGCTGGGGCTGCCCTTTGGTGCTGAGAATTGCCACTGTTCGCAGAGCTTCCGAATCCGAAACTTCAAAACTGCCCTAGTGCGTTTAGTTTCAGGCGAGCGAAAAGAGACCGAAGGAGCACTCTGGCACTTCCCCGGTTTCATCTCCAAGCAGGGAGTTGTGCAGTGTGTGAGGAGTCTACGGGACTTCAGGCTCCAGGAAGGTTACGTGTCCTCGCGCCGTCTCTAAGCGTAGGAGAGTTCAGGGGAAGCTCTACCTCTTCGAGACAGCATGTCATGTCTAGTCTCTGCGTGGCCTAGAGAAAGGGCGGGTAAGTAAAAGGGTACCCGGAACGGACACCAGGAAAAGAGTGTTTTCCTTGCAGCTCACGCTCTGCACTGCGTGCCCCTGGCATGGCACCGAAGGCCTGCGAGAGCTGTGTTCCGGAGGTCTCTTGAATGCTTTGGCCAGCTAGCTAGCTGGAGCAAAAGGAGAAGGTTCCCTTTCACTCTGCTTTCAAAGCGGTGATCCGGAGGCACTCGAGAGCCTAATGCTGCGCAGTCGCCCAGAATGGGGGATCCTGTGCGCAGCGTTCCTCTATGGGGCACGGGGAGGAGGAAAAGCATACTGGAGCTCCTGCCCCCACCTGCCCCAGAGTCAGTGGACACCCCCTGCACTCCTCAATGCGTGGACGGACTATCTGAAGGATACTTGGAACCCTGTGGAGGGCTCTAGCTTTCCCTTTGGCGATGAGGGCTCTGGGATGCCTCCTGCAGGGCACAGGACACGTTCCCTTTCTCTAGGAACCCTCTCTCGTCGCTCCACACAGGCCTTCCAGAAGTGAAGCCAACACAGGCAGCCACACTCTTCCGCAGGAAACTTGGACGCTGCACGTAGCCTGCTCTCCAGCGGGGGAAAGAGGGCTTTGCTCACTAGGTCACCGGTATCAGAGTGGCGCCCTGCAGAGTCCAGGTAGTTTCTGACAGAGGCAAAGAGTCTCAAGCGGCACCCTGCCCGTCCCTGTTAAGACGCCGTACCAGGGCAATTCTGCATGGGACGGGGAGACTAGCGTGACGTACTTAGTGCCTTGGGCTAGGCCTCGCCGTCCGTACGCCTTGCCAAAAGCTAGTGGGTGCTTCAGGGGAGCAGTGTGCCTTGGCCAGGCTGCTTCGAAAGGCAACTGTCTGCTTGGCGTAGGGAGACAGCAAGCAAGGGCTCCCATTCTAAAGCCCACGGAGAGGGTTGCTTCATTGCCGCCCAGGTTCAGCGCTGGCAACCACTGGCCGTACACCTAAAAGACCTGCCGGACCTGTGTTCGGGCGGCCGTTAGCAAGCTCGGACATCTAGCTCGCCCACGAAGGAAGCAGTGTGTCGCCTTTCTCTCCGCCTTACGAGCTGTCATCCGGAGGCCCAAGGTCCCTGGATGTTGTGAAGTCGCCCTTGGAAGAGACGTTCGCGATGCAGTCTTCCTCCACGGGAGGGGCCTAGGAGGCAGGAGGCCTAGGAGACCTGGAACGCTCACTAGCGTGAAGGCCCTGCGTGGACTACGTTTTCACGGGAAATGCTGCACGCCTAAGCTTGTGCATGCAGTCCATGGGCCTTACTATGAGCCTGCCTGGCACAGTCGTGTTCCCTTTAGCACTGGCGCCTTGGCGATGCCTCCTGCAAGGACAGGCAAGCACCGTGTTGCTCTCAGGAGAGCGCCCTTTTCCTAACCACGGGGGCACTCCAGCACTGAAGACTGACAGCAGCCCTCTGCTTTCCGGCAGCTTTGAGGCTGGGGCTGCCCTTTGGTGCTGAGAATTGCCACTGTTCGCAGAGCTTCCGAATCCGAAACTTCAAAACTGCCCTAGTGCGTTTAGTTTCAGGCGAGCGAAAAGAGACCGAAGGAGCACTCTGGCACTTCCCCGGTTTCATCTCCAAGCAGGGAGTTGTGCAGTGTGTGAGGAGTCTACGGGACTTCAGGCTCCAGGAAGGTTACGTGTCCTCGCGCCGTCTCTAAGCGTAGGAGAGTTCAGGGGAAGCTCTACCTCTTCGAGACAGCATGTCATGTCTAGTCTCTGCGTGGCCTAGAGAAAGGGCGGGTAAGTAAAAGGGTACCCGGAACGGACACCAGGAAAAGAGTGTTTTCCTTGCAGCTCACGCTCTGCACTGCGTGCCCCTGGCATGGCACCGAAGGCCTGCGAGAGCTGTGTTCCGGAGGTCTCTTGAATGCTTTGGCCAGCTAGCTAGCTGGAGCAAAAGGAGAAGGTTCCCTTTCACTCTGCTTTCAAAGCGGTGATCCGGAGGCACTCGAGAGCCTAATGCTGCGCAGTCGCCCAGAATGGGGGATCCTGTGCGCAGCGTTCCTCTATGGGGCACGGGGAGGAGGAAAAGCATACTGGAGCTCCTGCCCCCACCTGCCCCAGAGTCACTGGACACCCCCTGCACTCCTCAATGCGTGGACGGACTATCTGAAGGATACTTGGAACCCTGTGGAGGGCTCTAGCTTTCCCTTTGGCGATGAGGGCTCTGGGATGCCTCCTGCAGGGCACAGGACACGTTCCCTTTCTCTAGGAACCCTCTCTCGTCGCTCCACACAGGCCTTCCAGAAGTGAAGCCAACACAGGCAGCCACACTCTTCCGCAGGAAACTTGGACGCTGCACGTAGCCTGCTCTCCAGCGGGGGAAAGAGGGCTTTGCTCACTAGGTCACCGGTATCAGAGTGGCGCCCTGCAGAGTCCAGGTAGTTTCTGACAGAGGCAAAGAGTCGCAAGCGGCACCCTGCCCGTCCCTGTTAAGACGCCGTACCAGGGCAATTCTGCATGGGACGGGGAGACTAGCGTGACGTACTTAGTGCCTTGGGCTAGGCCTCGCCGTCCGTACGCCTTGCCAAAAGCTAGTGGGTGCTTCAGGGGAGCAGTGTGCCTTGGCCAGGCTGCTTCGAAAGGCAACTGTCTGCTTGGCGTAGGGAGACAGCAAGCAAGGGCTCCCATTCTAAAGCCCACGGAGAGGGTTGCTTCATTGCCGCCCAGGTTCAGCGCTGGCAACCACTGGCCGTACACCTAAAAGACCTGCCGGACCTGTGTTCGGGCGGCCGTTAGCAAGCTCGGACATCTAGCTCGCCCACGAAGGAAGCAGTGTGTCGCCTTTCTCTCCGCCTTACGAGCTGTCATCCGGAGGCCCAAGGTCCCTGGATGTTGTGAAGTCGCCCTTGGAAGAGACGTTCGCGATGCAGTCTTCCTCCACGGGAGGGGCCTAGGAGGCAGGAGGCCTAGGAGACCTGGAACGCTCACTAGCGTGAAGGCCCTGCGTGGACTACGTTTTCACGGGAAATGCTGCACGCCTAAGCTTGTGCATGCAGTCCATGGGCCTTACTATGAGCCTGCCTGGCACAGTCGTGTTCCCTTTAGCACTGGCGCCTTGGCGATGCCTCCTGCAAGGACAGGCAAGCACCGTGTTGCTCTCAGGAGAGCGCCCTTTTCCTAACCACGGGGGCACTCCAGCACTGAAGACTGACAGCAGCCCTCTGCTTTCCGGCAGCTTTGAGGCTGGGGCTGCCCTTTGGTGCTGAGAATTGCCACTGTTCGCAGAGCTTCCGAATCCGAAACTTCAAAACTGCCCTAGTGCGTTTAGTTTCAGGCGAGCGAAAAGAGACCGAAGGAGCACTCTGGCACTTCCCCGGTTTCATCTCCAAGCAGGGAGTTGTGCAGTGTGTGAGGAGTCTACGGGACTTCAGGCTCCAGGAAGGTTACGTGTCCTCGCGCCGTCTCTAAGCGTAGGAGAGTTCAGGGGAAGCTCTACCTCTTCGAGACAGCATGTCATGTCTAGTCTCTGCGTGGCCTAGAGAAAGGGCGGGTAAGTAAAAGGGTACCCGGAACGGACACCAGGAAAAGAGTGTTTTCCTTGCAGCTCACGCTCTGCACTGCGTGCCCCTGGCATGGCACCGAAGGCCTGCGAGAGCTGTGTTCCGGAGGTCTCTTGAATGCTTTGGCCAGCTAGCTAGCTGGAGCAAAAGGAGAAGGTTCCCTTTCACTCTGCTTTCAAAGCGGTGATCCGGAGGCACTCGAGAGCCTAATGCTGCGCAGTCGCCCAGAATGGGGGATCCTGTGCGCAGCGTTCCTCTATGGGGCACGGGGAGGAGGAAAAGCATACTGGAGCTCCTGCCCCCACCTGCCCCAGAGTCACTGGACACCCCCTGCACTCCTCAATGCGTGGACGGACTATCTGAAGGATACTTGGAACCCTGTGGAGGGCTCTAGCTTTCCCTTTGGCGATGAGGGCTCTGGGATGCCTCCTGCAGGGCACAGGACACGTTCCCTTTCTCTAGGAACCCTCTCTCGTCGCTCCACACAGGCCTTCCAGAAGTGAAGCCAACACAGGCAGCCACACTCTTCCGCAGGAAACTTGGACGCTGCACGTAGCCTGCTCTCCAGCGGGGGAAAGAGGGCTTTGCTCACTAGGTCACCGGTATCAGAGTGGCGCCCTGCAGAGTCCAGGTAGTTTCTGACAGAGGCAAAGAGTCGCAAGCGGCACCCTGCCCGTCCCTGTTAAGACGCCGTACCAGGGCAATTCTGCATGGGACGGGGAGACTAGCGTGACGTACTTAGTGCCTTGGGCTAGGCCTCGCCGGCCGTACGCCTTGCCAAAAGCTAGTGGGTGCTTCAGGGGAGCAGTGTGCCTTGGCCAGGCTGCTTCGAAAGGCAACTGTCTGCTTGGCGTAGGGAGACAGCAAGCAAGGGCTCCCATTCGAAAGCCCACGGAGAGGGTTGCTTCATTGCCGCCCAGGTTCAGCGCTGGCAACCACTGGCCGTACACCTAAAAGACCTGCCGGACCTGTGTTCGGGCGGCCGTTAGCAAGCTCGGACATCTAGCTCGCCCACGAAGGAAGCAGTGTGTCGCCTTTCTCTCCGCCTTACGAGCTGTCATCCGGAGGCCCAAGGTCCCTGGATGTTGTGAAGTCGCCCTTGGAAGAGACGTTCGCGATGCAGTCTTCCTCCACGGGAGGGGCCTAGGAGGCAGGAGGCCTAGGAGACCTGGAACGCTCACTAGCGTGAAGGCCCTGCGTGGACTACGTTTTCACGGGAAATGCTGCACGCCTAAGCTTGTGCATGCAGTCCATGGGCCTTACTATGAGCCTGCCTGGCACAGTCGTGTTCCCTTTAGCACTGGCGCCTTGGCGATGCCTCCTGCAAGGACAGGCAAGCACCGTGTTGCTCTCAGGAGAGCGCCCTTTTCCTAACCACGGGGGCACTCCAGCACTGAAGACTGACAGCAGCCCTCTGCTTTCCGGCAGCTTTGAGGCTGGGGCTGCCCTTTGTTGCTGAGAATTGCCACTGTTCGCAGAGCTTCCGAATCCGAAACTTCAAAACTGCCCTAGTGCGTTTAGTTTCAGGCGAGCGAAAAGAGACCGAAGGAGCACTCTGGCACTTCCCCGGTTTCATCTCCAAGCAGGGAGTTGTGCAGTGTGTGAGGAGTCTACGGGACTTCAGGCTCCAGGAAGGTTACGTGTCCTCGCGCCGTCTCTAAGCGTAGGAGAGTTCAGGGGAAGCTCTACCTCTTCGAGACAGCATGTCATGTCTAGTCTCTGCGTGGCCTAGAGAAAGGGCGGGTAAGTAAAAGGGTACCCGGAACGGACACCAGGAAAAGAGTGTTTTCCTTGCAGCTCACGCTCTGCACTGCGTGCCCCTGGCATGGCACCGAAGGCCTGCGAGAGCTGTGTTCCGGAGGTCTCTTGAATGCTTTGGCCAGCTAGCTAGCTGGAGCAAAAGGAGAAGGTTCCCTTTCACTCTGCTTTCAAAGCGGTGATCCGGAGGCACTCGAGAGCCTAATGCTGCGCAGTCGCCCAGAATGGGGGATCCTGTGCGCAGCGTTCCTCTATGGGGCACGGGGAGGAGGAAAAGCATACTGGAGCTCCTGCCCCCACCTGCCCCAGAGTCAGTGGACACCCCGTGCACTCCTCAATGCGTGGACGGACTATCTGAAGGATACTTGGAACCCTGTGGAGGGCTCTAGCTTTCCCTTTGGCGATGAGGGCTCTGGGATGCCTCCTGCAGGGCACAGGACACGTTCCCTTTCTCTAGGAACCCTCTCTCGTCGCTCCACACAGGCCTTCCAGAAGTGAAGCCAACACAGGCAGCCACACTCTTCCGCAGGAAACTTGGACGCTGCACGTAGCCTGCTCTCCAGCGGGGGAAAGAGGGCTTTGCTCACTAGGTCACCGGTATCAGAGTGGCGCCCTGCAGAGTCCAGGTAGTTTCTGACAGAGGCAAAGAGTCGCAAGCGGCACCCTGCCCGTCCCTGTTAAGACGCCGTACCAGGGCAATTCTGCATGGGACGGGGAGACTAGCGTGACGTACTTAGTGCCTTGGGCTAGGCCTCGCCGGCCGTACGCCTTGCCAAAAGCTAGTGGGTGCTTCAGGGGAGAAGTGTGCCTTGGCCAGGCTGCTTCGAAAGGCAACTGTCTGCTTGGCGTAGGGAGACAGCAAGCAAGGGCTCCCATTCGAAAGCCCACCGAGAGGGTTGCTTCATTGCCGCCCAGGTTCAGCGCTGGCAACCACTGGCCGTACACCTAAAAGACCTGCCGGACCTGTGTTCGGGCGGCCGTTAGCAAGCTCGGACATCTAGCTCGCCCACGAAGGAAGCAGTGTGTCGCCTTTCTCTCCGCCTTACGAGCTGTCATCCGGAGGCCCAAGGTCCCTGGATGTTGTGAAGTCGCCCTTGGAAGAGACGTTCGCGATGCAGTCTTCCTCCACGGGAGGGGCCTAGGAGGCAGGAGGCCTAGGAGACCTGGAACGCTCACTAGCGTGAAGGCCCTGCGTGGACTACGTTTTCACGGGAAATGCTGCACGCCTAAGCTTGTGCATGCAGTCCATGGGCCTTACTATGAGCCTGCCTGGCACAGTCGTGTTCCCTTTAGCACTGGCGCCTTGGCGATGCCTCCTGCAAGGACAGGCAAGCACCGTGTTGCTCTCAGGAGAGCGCCCTTTTCCTAACCACGGGGGCACTCCAGCACTGAAGACTGACAGCAGCCCTCTGCTTTCCGGCAGCTTTGAGGCTGGGGCTGCCCTTTGTTGCTGAGAATTGCCACTGTTCGCAGAGCTTCCGAATCCGAAACTTCAAAACTGCCCTAGTGCGTTTAGTTTCAGGCGAGCGAAAAGAGACCGAAGGAGCACTCTGGCACTTCCCCGGTTTCATCTCCAAGCAGGGAGTTGTGCAGTGTGTGAGGAGTCTACGGGACTTCAGGCTCCAGGAAGGTTACGTGTCCTCGCGCCGTCTCTAAGCGTAGGAGAGTTCAGGGGAAGCTCTACCTCTTCGAGACAGCATGTCATGTCTAGTCTCTGCGTGGCCTAGAGAAAGGGCGGGTAAGTAAAAGGGTACCCGGAACGGACACCAGGAAAAGAGTGTTTTCCTTGCAGCTCACGCTCTGCACTGCGTGCCCCTGGCATGGCACCGAAGGCCTGCGAGAGCTGTGTTCCGGAGGTCTCTTGAATGCTTTGGCCAGCTAGCTAGCTGGAGCAAAAGGAGAAGGTTCCCTTTCACTCTGCTTTCAAAGCGGTGATCCGGAGGCACTCGAGAGCCTAATGCTGCGCAGTCGCCCAGAATGGGGGATCCTGTGCGCAGCGTTCCTCTATGGGGCACGGGGAGGAGGAAAAGCATACTGGAGCTCCTGCCCCCACCTGCCCCAGAGTCAGTGGACACCCCCTGCACTCCTCAATGCGTGGACGGACTATCTGAAGGATACTTGGAACCCTGTGGAGGGCTCTAGCTTTCCCTTTGGCGATGAGGGCTCTGGGATGCCTCCTGCAGGGCACAGGACACGTTCCCTTTCTCTAGGAACCCTCTCTCGTCGCTCCACACAGGCCTTCCAGAAGTGAAGCCAACACAGGCAGCCACACTCTTCCGCAGGAAACTTGGACGCTGCACGTAGCCTGCTCTCCAGCGGGGGAAAGAGGGCTTTGCTCACTAGGTCACCGGTATCAGAGTGGCGCCCTGCAGAGTCCAGGTAGTTTCTGACAGAGGCAAAGAGTCGCAAGCGGCACCCTGCCCGTCCCTGTTAAGACGCCGTACCAGGGCAATTCTGCATGGGACGGGGAGACTAGCGTGACGTACTTAGTGCCTTGGGCTAGGCCTCGCCGTCCGTACGCCTTGCCAAAAGCTAGTGGGTGCTTCAGGGGAGAAGTGTGCCTTGGCCAGGCTGCTTCGAAAGGCAACTGTCTGCTTGGCGTAGGGAGACAGCAAGCAAGGGCTCCCATTCGAAAGCCCACCGAGAGGGTTGCTTCATTGCCGCCCAGGTTCAGCGCTGGCAACCACTGGCCGTACACCTAAAAGACCTGCCGGACCTGTGTTCGGGCGGCCGTTAGCAAGCTCGGACATCTAGCTCGCCCACGAAGGAAGCAGTGTGTCGCCTTTCTCTCCGCCTTACGAGCTGTCATCCGGAGGCCCAAGGTCCCTGGATGTTGTGAAGTCGCCCTTGGAAGAGACGTTCGCGATGCAGTCTTCCTCCACGGGAGGGGCCTAGGAGGCAGGAGGCCTAGGAGACCTGGAAAGCTCACTAGCGTGAAGGCCCTGCGTGGACTACGTTTTCACGGGAAATGCTGCACGCCTAAGCTTGTGCATGCAGTCCATGGGCCTTACTATGAGCCTGCCTGGCACAGTCGTGTTCCCTTTAGCACTGGCGCCTTGGCGATGCCTCCTGCAAGGACAGGCAAGCACCGTGTTGCTCTCAGGAGAGCGCCCTTTTCCTAACCACGGGGGCACTCCAGCACTGAAGACTGACAGCAGCCCTCTGCTTTCCGGCAGCTTTGAGGCTGGGGCTGCCCTTTGGTGCTGAGAATTGCCACTGTTCGCAGAGCTTCCGAATCCGAAACTTCAAAACTGCCCTAGTGCGTTTAGTTTCAGGCGAGCGAAAAGAGACCGAAGGAGCACTCTGGCACTTCCCCGGTTTCATCTCCAAGCAGGGAGTTGTGCAGTGTGTGAGGAGTCTACGGGACTTCAGGCTCCAGGAAGGTTACGTGTCCTCGCGCCGTCTCTAAGCGTAGGAGAGTTCAGGGGAAGCTCTACCTCTTCGAGACAGCATGTCATGTCTAGTCTCTGCGTGGCCTAGAGAAAGGGCGGGTAAGTAAAAGGGTACCCGGAACGGACACCAGGAAAAGAGTGTTTTCCTTGCAGCTCACGCTCTGCACTGCGTGCCCCTGGCATGGCACCGAAGGCCTGCGAGAGCTGTGTTCCGGAGGTCTCTTGAATGCTTTGGCCAGCTAGCTAGCTGGAGCAAAAGGAGAAGGTTCCCTTTCACTCTGCTTTCAAAGCGGTGATCCGGAGGCACTCGAGAGCCTAATGCTGCGCAGTCGCCCAGAATGGGGGATCCTGTGCGCAGCGTTCCTCTATGGGGCACGGGGAGGAGGAAAAGCATACTGGAGCTCCTGCCCCCACCTGCCCCAGAGTCAGTGGACACCCCGTGCACTCCTCAATGCGTGGACGGACTATCTGAAGGATACTTGGAACCCTGTGGAGGGCTCTAGCTTTCCCTTTGGCGATGAGGGCTCTGGGATGCCTCCTGCAGGGCACAGGACACGTTCCCTTTCTCTAGGAACCCTCTCTCGTCGCTCCACACAGGCCTTCCAGAAGTGAAGCCAACACAGGCAGCCACACTCTTCCGCAGGAAACTTGGACGCTGCACGTAGCCTGCTCTCCAGCGGGGGAAAGAGGGCTTTGCTCACTAGGTCACCGGTATCAGAGTGGCGCCCTGCAGAGTCCAGGTAGTTTCTGACAGAGGCAAAGAGTCGCAAGCGGCACCCTGCCCGTCCCTGTTAAGACGCCGTACCAGGGCAATTCTGCATGGGACGGGGAGACTAGCGTGACGTACTTAGTGCCTTGGGCTAGGCCTCGCCGGCCGTACGCCTTGCCAAAAGCTAGTGGGTGCTTCAGGGGAGCAGTGTGCCTTGGCCAGGCTGCTTCGAAAGGCAACTGTCTGCTTGGCGTAGGGAGACAGCAAGCAAGGGCTCCCATTCTAAAGCCCACCGAGAGGGTTGCTTCATTGCCGCCCAGGTTCAGCGCTGGCAACCACTGGCCGTACACCTAAAAGACCTGCCGGACCTGTGTTCGGGCGGCCGTTAGCAAGCTCGGACATCTAGCTCGCCCACGAAGGAAGCAGTGTGTCGCCTTTCTCTCCGCCTTACGAGCTGTCATCCGGAGGCCCAAGGTCCCTGGATGTTGTGAAGTCGCCCTTGGAAGAGACGTTCGCGATGCAGTCTTCCTCCACGGGAGGGGCCTAGGAGGCAGGAGGCCTAGGAGACCTGGAACGCTCACTAGCGTGAAGGCCCTGCGTGGACTACGTTTTCACGGGAAATGCTGCACGCCTAAGCTTGTGCATGCAGTCCATGGGCCTTACTATGAGCCTGCCTGGCACAGTCGTGTTCCCTTTAGCACTGGCGCCTTGGCGATGCCTCCTGCAAGGACAGGCAAGCACCGTGTTGCTCTCAGGAGAGCGCCCTTTTCCTAACCACGGGGGCACTCCAGCACTGAAGACTGACAGCAGCCCTCTGCTTTCCGGCAGCTTTGAGGCTGGGGCTGCCCTTTGTTGCTGAGAATTGCCACTGTTCGCAGAGCTTCCGAATCCGAAACTTCAAAACTGCCCTAGTGCGTTTAGTTTCAGGCGAGCGAAAAGAGACCGAAGGAGCACTCTGGCACTTCCCCGGTTTCATCTCCAAGCAGGGAGTTGTGCAGTGTGTGAGGAGTCTACGGGACTTCAGGCTCCAGGAAGGTTACGTGTCCTCGCGCCGTCTCTAAGCGTAGGAGAGTTCAGGGGAAGCTCTACCTCTTCGAGACAGCATGTCATGTCTAGTCTCTGCGTGGCCTAGAGAAAGGGCGGGTAAGTAAAAGGGTACCCGGAACGGACACCAGGAAAAGAGTGTTTTCCTTGCAGCTCACGCTCTGCACTGCCTGCCCCTGGCATGGCACCGAAGGCCTGCGAGAGCTGTGTTCCGGAGGTCTCTTGAATGCTTTGGCCAGCTAGCTAGCTGGAGCAAAAGGAGAAGGTTCCCTTTCACTCTGCTTTCAAAGCGGTGATCCGGAGGCACTCGAGAGCCTAATGCTGCGCAGTCGCCCAGAATGGGGGATCCTGTGCGCAGCGTTCCTCTATGGGGCACGGGGAGGAGGAAAAGCATACTGGAGCTCCTGCCCCCACCTGCCCCAGAGTCAGTGGACACCCCCTGCACTCCTCAATGCGTGGACGGACTATCTGAAGGATACTTGGAACCCTGTGGAGGGCTCTAGCTTTCCCTTTGGCGATGAGGGCTCTGGGATGCCTCCTGCAGGGCACAGGACACGTTCCCTTTCTCTAGGAACCCTCTCTCGTCGCTCCACACAGGCCTTCCAGAAGTGAAGCCAACACAGGCAGCCACACTCTTCCGCAGGAAACTTGGACGCTGCACGTAGCCTGCTCTCCAGCGGGGGAAAGAGGGCTTTGCTCACTAGGTCACCGGTATCAGAGTGGCGCCCTGCAGAGTCCAGGTAGTTTCTGACAGAGGCAAAGAGTCGCAAGCGGCACCCTGCCCGTCCCTGTTAAGACGCCGTACCAGGGCAATTCTGCATGGGACGGGGAGACTAGCGTGACGTACTTAGTGCCTTGGGCTAGGCCTCGCCGGCCGTACGCCTTGCCAAAAGCTAGTGGGTGCTTCAGGGGAGCAGTGTGCCTTGGCCAGGCTGCTTCGAAAGGCAACTGTCTGCTTGGCGTAGGGAGACAGCAAGCAAGGGCTCCCATTCGAAAGCCCACCGAGAGGGTTGCTTCATTGCCGCCCAGGTTCAGCGCTGGCAACCACTGGCCGTACACCTAAAAGACCTGCCGGACCTGTGTTCGGGCGGCCGTTAGCAAGCTCGGACATCTAGCTCGCCCACGAAGGAAGCAGTGTGTCGCCTTTCTCTCCGCCTTACGAGCTGTCATCCGGAGGCCCAAGGTCCCTGGATGTTGTGAAGTCGCCCTTGGAAGAGACGTTCGCGATGCAGTCTTCCTCCACGGGAGGGGCCTAGGAGGCAGGAGGCCTAGGAGACCTGGAACGCTCACTAGCGTGAAGGCCCTGCGTGGACTACGTTTTCACGGGAAATGCTGCACGCCTAAGCTTGTGCATGCAGTCCATGGGCCTTACTATGAGCCTGCCTGGCACAGTCGTGTTCCCTTTAGCACTGGCGCCTTGGCGATGCCTCCTGCAAGGACAGGCAAGCACCGTGTTGCTCTCAGGAGAGCGCCCTTTTCCTAACCACGGGGGCACTCCAGCACTGAAGACTGACAGCAGCCCTCTGCTTTCCGGCAGCTTTGAGGCTGGGGCTGCCCTTTGTTGCTGAGAATTGCCACTGTTCGCAGAGCTTCCGAATCCGAAACTTCAAAACTGCCCTAGTGCGTTTAGTTTCAGGCGAGCGAAAAGAGACCGAAGGAGCACTCTGGCACTTCCCCGGTTTCATCTCCAAGCAGGGAGTTGTGCAGTGTGTGAGGAGTCTACGGGACTTCAGGCTCCAGGAAGGTTACGTGTCCTCGCGCCGTCTCTAAGCGTAGGAGAGTTCAGGGGAAGCTCTACCTCTTCGAGACAGCATGTCATGTCTAGTCTCTGCGTGGCCTAGAGAAAGGGCGGGTAAGTAAAAGGGTACCCGGAACGGACACCAGGAAAAGAGTGTTTTCCTTGCAGCTCACGCTCTGCACTGCCTGCCCCTGGCATGGCACCGAAGGCCTGCGAGAGCTGTGTTCCGGAGGTCTCTTGAATGCTTTGGCCAGCTAGCTAGCTGGAGCAAAAGGAGAAGGTTCCCTTTCACTCTGCTTTCAAAGCGGTGATCCGGAGGCACTCGAGAGCCTAATGCTGCGCAGTCGCCCAGAATGGGGGATCCTGTGCGCAGCGTTCCTCTATGGGGCACGGGGAGGAGGAAAAGCATACTGGAGCTCCTGCCCCCACCTGCCCCAGAGTCAGTGGACACCCCGTGCACTCCTCAATGCGTGGACGGACTATCTGAAGGATACTTGGAACCCTGTGGAGGGCTCTAGCTTTCCCTTTGGCGATGAGGGCTCTGGGATGCCTCCTGCAGGGCACAGGACACGTTCCCTTTCTCTAGGAACCCTCTCTCGTCGCTCCACACAGGCCTTCCAGAAGTGAAGCCAACACAGGCAGCCACACTCTTCCGCAGGAAACTTGGACGCTGCACGTAGCCTGCTCTCCAGCGGGGGAAAGAGGGCTTTGCTCACTAGGTCACCGGTATCAGAGTGGCGCCCTGCAGAGTCCAGGTAGTTTCTGACAGAGGCAAAGAGTCTCAAGCGGCACCCTGCCCGTCCCTGTTAAGACGCCGTACCAGGGCAATTCTGCATGGGACGGGGAGACTAGCGTGACGTACTTAGTGCCTTGGGCTAGGCCTCGCCGGCCGTACGCCTTGCCAAAAGCTAGTGGGTGCTTCAGGGGAGAAGTGTGCCTTGGCCAGGCTGCTTCGAAAGGCAACTGTCTGCTTGGCGTAGGGAGACAGCAAGCAAGGGCTCCCATTCGAAAGCCCACCGAGAGGGTTGCTTCATTGCCGCCCAGGTTCAGCGCTGGCAACCACTGGCCGTACACCTAAAAGACCTGCCGGACCTGTGTTCGGGCGGCCGTTAGCAAGCTCGGACATCTAGCTCGCCCACGAAGGAAGCAGTGTGTCGCCTTTCTCTCCGCCTTACGAGCTGTCATCCGGAGGCCCAAGGTCCCTGGATGTTGTGAAGTCGCCCTTGGAAGAGACGTTCGCGATGCAGTCTTCCTCCACGGGAGGGGCCTAGGAGGCAGGAGGCCTAGGAGACCTGGAACGCTCACTAGCGTGAAGGCCCTGCGTGGACTACGTTTTCACGGGAAATGCTGCACGCCTAAGCTTGTGCATGCAGTCCATGGGCCTTACTATGAGCCTGCCTGGCACAGTCGTGTTCCCTTTAGCACTGGCGCCTTGGCGATGCCTCCTGCAAGGACAGGCAAGCACCGTGTTGCTCTCAGGAGAGCGCCCTTTTCCTAACCACGGGGGCACTCCAGCACTGAAGACTGACAGCAGCCCTCTGCTTTCCGGCAGCTTTGAGGCTGGGGCTGCCCTTTGGTGCTGAGAATTGCCACTGTTCGCAGAGCTTCCGAATCCGAAACTTCAAAACTGCCCTAGTGCGTTTAGTTTCAGGCGAGCGAAAAGAGACCGAAGGAGCACTCTGGCACTTCCCCGGTTTCATCTCCAAGCAGGGAGTTGTGCAGTGTGTGAGGAGTCTACGGGACTTCAGGCTCCAGGAAGGTTACGTGTCCTCGCGCCGTCTCTAAGCGTAGGAGAGTTCAGGGGAAGCTCTACCTCTTCGAGACAGCATGTCATGTCTAGTCTCTGCGTGGCCTAGAGAAAGGGCGGGTAAGTAAAAGGGTACCCGGAACGGACACCAGGAAAAGAGTGTTTTCCTTGCAGCTCACGCTCTGCACTGCCTGCCCCTGGCATGGCACCGAAGGCCTGCGAGAGCTGTGTTCCGGAGGTCTCTTGAATGCTTTGGCCAGCTAGCTAGCTGGAGCAAAAGGAGAAGGTTCCCTTTCACTCTGCTTTCAAAGCGGTGATCCGGAGGCACTCGAGAGCCTAATGCTGCGCAGTCGCCCAGAATGGGGGATCCTGTGCGCAGCGTTCCTCTATGGGGCACGGGGAGGAGGAAAAGCATACTGGAGCTCCTGCCCCCACCTGCCCCAGAGTCAGTGGACACCCCCTGCACTCCTCAATGCGTGGACGGACTATCTGAAGGATACTTGGAACCCTGTGGAGGGCTCTAGCTTTCCCTTTGGCGATGAGGGCTCTGGGATGCCTCCTGCAGGGCACAGGACACGTTCCCTTTCTCTAGGAACCCTCTCTCGTCGCTCCACACAGGCCTTCCAGAAGTGAAGCCAACACAGGCAGCCACACTCTTCCGCAGGAAACTTGGACGCTGCACGTAGCCTGCTCTCCAGCGGGGGAAAGAGGGCTTTGCTCACTAGGTCACCGGTATCAGAGTGGCGCCCTGCAGAGTCCAGGTAGTTTCTGACAGAGGCAAAGAGTCGCAAGCGGCACCCTGCCCGTCCCTGTTAAGACGCCGTACCAGGGCAATTCTGCATGGGACGGGGAGACTAGCGTGACGTACTTAGTGCCTTGGGCTAGGCCTCGCCGGCCGTACGCCTTGCCAAAAGCTAGTGGGTGCTTCAGGGGAGAAGTGTGCCTTGGCCAGGCTGCTTCGAAAGGCAACTGTCTGCTTGGCGTAGGGAGACAGCAAGCAAGGGCTCCCATTCGAAAGCCCACCGAGAGGGTTGCTTCATTGCCGCCCAGGTTCAGCGCTGGCAACCACTGGCCGTACACCTAAAAGACCTGCCGGACCTGTGTTCGGGCGGCCGTTAGCAAGCTCGGACATCTAGCTCGCCCACGAAGGAAGCAGTGTGTCGCCTTTCTCTCCGCCTTACGAGCTGTCATCCGGAGGCCCAAGGTCCCTGGATGTTGTGAAGTCGCCCTTGGAAGAGACGTTCGCGATGCAGTCTTCCTCCACGGGAGGGGCCTAGGAGGCAGGAGGCCTAGGAGACCTGGAACGCTCACTAGCGTGAAGGCCCTGCGTGGACTACGTTTTCACGGGAAATGCTGCACGCCTAAGCTTGTGCATGCAGTCCATGGGCCTTACTATGAGCCTGCCTGGCACAGTCGTGTTCCCTTTAGCACTGGCGCCTTGGCGATGCCTCCTGCAAGGACAGGCAAGCACCGTGTTGCTCTCAGGAGAGCGCCCTTTTCCTAACCACGGGGGCACTCCAGCACTGAAGACTGACAGCAGCCCTCTGCTTTCCGGCAGCTTTGAGGCTGGGGCTGCCCTTTGGTGCTGAGAATTGCCACTGTTCGCAGAGCTTCCGAATCCGAAACTTCAAAACTGCCCTAGTGCGTTTAGTTTCAGGCGAGCGAAAAGAGACCGAAGGAGCACTCTGGCACTTCCCCGGTTTCATCTCCAAGCAGGGAGTTGTGCAGTGTGTGAGGAGTCTACGGGACTTCAGGCTCCAGGAAGGTTACGTGTCCTCGCGCCGTCTCTAAGCGTAGGAGAGTTCAGGGGAAGCTCTACCTCTTCGAGACAGCATGTCATGTCTAGTCTCTGCGTGGCCTAGAGAAAGGGCGGGTAAGTAAAAGGGTACCCGGAACGGACACCAGGAAAAGAGTGTTTTCCTTGCAGCTCACGCTCTGCACTGCCTGCCCCTGGCATGGCACCGAAGGCCTGCGAGAGCTGTGTTCCGGAGGTCTCTTGAATGCTTTGGCCAGCTAGCTAGCTGGAGCAAAAGGAGAAGGTTCCCTTTCACTCTGCTTTCAAAGCGGTGATCCGGAGGCACTCGAGAGCCTAATGCTGCGCAGTCGCCCAGAATGGGGGATCCTGTGCGCAGCGTTCCTCTATGGGGCACGGGGAGGAGGAAAAGCATACTGGAGCTCCTGCCCCCACCTGCCCCAGAGTCAGTGGACACCCCCTGCACTCCTCAATGCGTGGACGGACTATCTGAAGGATACTTGGAACCCTGTGGAGGGCTCTAGCTTTCCCTTTGGCGATGAGGGCTCTGGGATGCCTCCTGCAGGGCACAGGACACGTTCCCTTTCTCTAGGAACCCTCTCTCGTCGCTCCACACAGGCCTTCCAGAAGTGAAGCCAACACAGGCAGCCACACTCTTCCGCAGGAAACTTGGACGCTGCACGTAGCCTGCTCTCCAGCGGGGGAAAGAGGGCTTTGCTCACTAGGTCACCGGTATCAGAGTGGCGCCCTGCAGAGTCCAGGTAGTTTCTGACAGAGGCAAAGAGTCGCAAGCGGCACCCTGCCCGTCCCTGTTAAGACGCCGTACCAGGGCAATTCTGCATGGGACGGGGAGACTAGCGTGACGTACTTAGTGCCTTGGGCTAGGCCTCGCCGGCCGTACGCCTTGCCAAAAGCTAGTGGGTGCTTCAGGGGAGAAGTGTGCCTTGGCCAGGCTGCTTCGAAAGGCAACTGTCTGCTTGGCGTAGGGAGACAGCAAGCAAGGGCTCCCATTCTAAAGCCCACGGAGAGGGTTGCTTCATTGCCGCCCAGGTTCAGCGCTGGCAACCACTGGCCGTACACCTAAAAGACCTGCCGGACCTGTGTTCGGGCGGCCGTTAGCAAGCTCGGACATCTAGCTCGCCCACGAAGGAAGCAGTGTGTCGCCTTTCTCTCCGCCTTACGAGCTGTCATCCGGAGGCCCAAGGTCCCTGGATGTTGTGAAGTCGCCCTTGGAAGAGACGTTCGCGATGCAGTCTTCCTCCACGGGAGGGGCCTAGGAGGCAGGAGGCCTAGGAGACCTGGAAAGCTCACTAGCGTGAAGGCCCTGCGTGGACTACGTTTTCACGGGAAATGCTGCACGCCCAAGCTTGTGCATGCAGGCCATGGGCCTTACTATGAGCCTGCCTGGCACAGTCGTGTTCCCTTTAGCACTGGCGCCTTGGCGATGCCTCCTGCAAGGACAGGCAAGCACCGTGTTGCTCTCAGGAGAGCGCCCTTTTCCTAACCACGGGGGCACTCCAGCACTGAAGACTGACAGCAGCCCTCTGCTTTCCGGCAGCTTTGAGGCTGGGGCTGCCCTTTGGTGCTGAGAATTGCCACTGTTCGCAGAGCTTCCGAATCCGAAACTTCAAAACTGCCCTAGTGCGTTTAGTTTCAGGCGAGCGAAAAGAGACCGAAGGAGCACTCTGGCACTTCCCCGGTTTCATCTCCAAGCAGGGAGTTGTGCAGTGTGTGAGGAGTCTACGGGACTTCAGGCTCCAGGAAGGTTACGTGTCCTCGCGCCGTCTCTAAGCGTAGGAGAGTTCAGGGGAAGCTCTACCTCTTCGAGACAGCATGTCATGTCTAGTCTCTGCGTGGCCTAGAGAAAGGGCGGGTAAGTAAAAGGGTACCCGGAACGGACACCAGGAAAAGAGTGTTTTCCTTGCAGCTCACGCTCTGCACTGCCTGCCCCTGGCATGGCACCGAAGGCCTGCGAGAGCTGTGTTCCGGAGGTCTCTTGAATGCTTTGGCCAGCTAGCTAGCTGGAGCAAAAGGAGAAGGTTCCCTTTCACTCTGCTTTCAAAGCGGTGATCCGGAGGCACTCGAGAGCCTAATGCTGCGCAGTCGCCCAGAATGGGGGATCCTGTGCGCAGCGTTCCTCTATGGGGCACGGGGAGGAGGAAAAGCATACTGGAGCTCCTGCCCCCACCTGCCCCAGAGTCAGTGGACACCCCCTGCACTCCTCAATGCGTGGACGGACTATCTGAAGGATACTTGGAACCCTGTGGAGGGCTCTAGCTTTCCCTTTGGCGATGAGGGCTCTGGGATGCCTCCTGCAGGGCACAGGACACGTTCCCTTTCTCTAGGAACCCTCTCTCGTCGCTCCACACAGGCCTTCCAGAAGTGAAGCCAACACAGGCAGCCACACTCTTCCGCAGGAAACTTGGACGCTGCACGTAGCCTGCTCTCCAGCGGGGGAAAGAGGGCTTTGCTCACTAGGTCACCGGTATCAGAGTGGCGCCCTGCAGAGTCCAGGTAGTTTCTGACAGAGGCAAAGAGTCGCAAGCGGCACCCTGCCCGTCCCTGTTAAGACGCCGTACCAGGGCAATTCTGCATGGGACGGGGAGACTAGCGTGACGTACTTAGTGCCTTGGGCTAGGCCTCGCCGGCCGTACGCCTTGCCAAAAGCTAGTGGGTGCTTCAGGGGAGAAGTGTGCCTTGGCCAGGCTGCTTCGAAAGGCAACTGTCTGCTTGGCGTAGGGAGACAGCAAGCAAGGGCTCCCATTCTAAAGCCCACCGAGAGGGTTGCTTCATTGCCGCCCAGGTTCAGCGCTGGCAACCACTGGCCGTACACCTAAAAGACCTGCCGGACCTGTGTTCGGGCGGCCGTTAGCAAGCTCGGACATCTAGCTCGCCCACGAAGGAAGCAGTGTGTCGCCTTTCTCTCCGCCTTACGAGCTGTCATCCGGAGGCCCAAGGTCCCTGGATGTTGTGAAGTCGCCCTTGGAAGAGACGTTCGCGATGCAGTCTTCCTCCACGGGAGGGGCCTAGGAGGCAGGAGGCCTAGGAGACCTGGAAAGCTCACTAGCGTGAAGGCCCTGCGTGGACTACGTTTTCACGGGAAATGCTGCACGCCCAAGCTTGTGCATGCAGGCCATGGGCCTTACTATGAGCCTGCCTGGCACAGTCGTGTTCCCTTTAGCACTGGCGCCTTGGCGATGCCTCCTGCAAGGACAGGCAAGCACCGTGTTGCTCTCAGGAGAGCGCCCTTTTCCTAACCACGGGGGCACTCCAGCACTGAAGACTGACAGCAGCCCTCTGCTTTCCGGCAGCTTTGAGGCTGGGGCTGCCCTTTGGTGCTGAGAATTGCCACTGTTCGCAGAGCTTCCGAATCCGAAACTTCAAAACTGCCCTAGTGCGTTTAGTTTCAGGCGAGCGAAAAGAGACCGAAGGAGCACTCTGGCACTTCCCCGGTTTCATCTCCAAGCAGGGAGTTGTGCAGTGTGTGAGGAGTCTACGGGACTTCAGGCTCCAGGAAGGTTACGTGTCCTCGCGCCGTCTCTAAGCGTAGGAGAGTTCAGGGGAAGCTCTACCTCTTCGAGACAGCATGTCATGTCTAGTCTCTGCGTGGCCTAGAGAAAGGGCGGGTAAGTAAAAGGGTACCCGGAACGGACACCAGGAAAAGAGTGTTTTCCTTGCAGCTCACGCTCTGCACTGCCTGCCCCTGGCATGGCACCGAAGGCCTGCGAGAGCTGTGTTCCGGAGGTCTCTTGAATGCTTTGGCCAGCTAGCTAGCTGGAGCAAAAGGAGAAGGTTCCCTTTCACTCTGCTTTCAAAGCGGTGATCCGGAGGCACTCGAGAGCCTAATGCTGCGCAGTCGCCCAGAATGGGGGATCCTGTGCGCAGCGTTCCTCTATGGGGCACGGGGAGGAGGAAAAGCATACTGGAGCTCCTGCCCCCACCTGCCCCAGAGTCAGTGGACACCCCCTGCACTCCTCAATGCGTGGACGGACTATCTGAAGGATACTTGGAACCCTGTGGAGGGCTCTAGCTTTCCCTTTGGCGATGAGGGCTCTGGGATGCCTCCTGCAGGGCACAGGACACGTTCCCTTTCTCTAGGAACCCTCTCTCGTCGCTCCACACAGGCCTTCCAGAAGTGAAGCCAACACAGGCAGCCACACTCTTCCGCAGGAAACTTGGACGCTGCACGTAGCCTGCTCTCCAGCGGGGGAAAGAGGGCTTTGCTCACTAGGTCACCGGTATCAGAGTGGCGCCCTGCAGAGTCCAGGTAGTTTCTGACAGAGGCAAAGAGTCGCAAGCGGCACCCTGCCCGTCCCTGTTAAGACGCCGTACCAGGGCAATTCTGCATGGGACGGGGAGACTAGCGTGACGTACTTAGTGCCTTGGGCTAGGCCTCGCCGGCCGTACGCCTTGCCAAAAGCTAGTGGGTGCTTCAGGGGAGAAGTGTGCCTTGGCCAGGCTGCTTCGAAAGGCAACTGTCTGCTTGGCGTAGGGAGACAGCAAGCAAGGGCTCCCATTCTAAAGCCCACCGAGAGGGTTGCTTCATTGCCGCCCAGGTTCAGCGCTGGCAACCACTGGCCGTACACCTAAAAGACCTGCCGGACCTGTGTTCGGGCGGCCGTTAGCAAGCTCGGACATCTAGCTCGCCCACGAAGGAAGCGGTGTGTCGCCTTTCTCTCCGCCTTACGAGCTGTCATCCGGAGGCCCAAGGTCCCTGGATGTTGTGAAGTCGCCCTTGGAAGAGACGTTCGCGATGCAGTCTTCCTCCACGGGAGGGGCCTAGGAGGCAGGAGGCCTAGGAGACCTGGAAAGCTCACTAGCGTGAAGGCCCTGCGTGGACTACGTTTTCACGGGAAATGCTGCACGCCTAAGCTTGTGCATGCAGTCCATGGGCCTTACTATGAGCCTGCCTGGCACAGTCGTGTTCCCTTTAGCACTGGCGCCTTGGCGATGCCTCCTGCAAGGACAGGCAAGCACCGTGTTGCTCTCAGGAGAGCGCCCTTTTCCTAACCACGGGGGCACTCCAGCACTGAAGACTGACAGCAGCCCTCTGCTTTCCGGCAGCTTTGAGGCTGGGGCTGCCCTTTGGTGCTGAGAATTGCCACTGTTCGCAGAGCTTCCGAATCCGAAACTTCAAAACTGCCCTAGTGCGTTTAGTTTCAGGCGAGCGAAAAGAGACCGAAGGAGCACTCTGGCACTTCCCCGGTTTCATCTCCAAGCAGGGAGTTGTGCAGTGTGTGAGGAGTCTACGGGACTTCAGGCTCCAGGAAGGTTACGTGTCCTCGCGCCGTCTCTAAGCGTAGGAGAGTTCAGGGGAAGCTCTACCTCTTCGAGACAGCATGTCATGTCTAGTCTCTGCGTGGCCTAGAGAAAGGGCGGGTAAGTAAAAGGGTACCCGGAACGGACACCAGGAAAAGAGTGTTTTCCTTGCAGCTCACGCTCTGCACTGCCTGCCCCTGGCATGGCACCGAAGGCCTGCGAGAGCTGTGTTCCGGAGGTCTCTTGAATGCTTTGGCCAGCTAGCTAGCTGGAGCAAAAGGAGAAGGTTCCCTTTCACTCTGCTTTCAAAGCGGTGATCCGGAGGCACTCGAGAGCCTAATGCTGCGCAGTCGCCCAGAATGGGGGATCCTGTGCGCAGCGTTCCTCTATGGGGCACGGGGAGGAGGAAAAGCATACTGGAGCTCCTGCCCCCACCTGCCCCAGAGTCAGTGGACACCCCCTGCACTCCTCAATGCGTGGACGGACTATCTGAAGGATACTTGGAACCCTGTGGAGGGCTCTAGCTTTCCCTTTGGCGATGAGGGCTCTGGGATGCCTCCTGCAGGGCACAGGACACGTTCCCTTTCTCTAGGAACCCTCTCTCGTCGCTCCACACAGGCCTTCCAGAAGTGAAGCCAACACAGGCAGCCACACTCTTCCGCAGGAAACTTGGACGCTGCACGTAGCCTGCTCTCCAGCGGGGGAAAGAGGGCTTTGCTCACTAGGTCACCGGTATCAGAGTGGCGCCCTGCAGAGTCCAGGTAGTTTCTGACAGAGGCAAAGAGTCTCAAGCGGCACCCTGCCCGTCCCTGTTAAGACGCCGTACCAGGGCAATTCTGCATGGGACGGGGAGACTAGCGTGACGTACTTAGTGCCTTGGGCTAGGCCTCGCCGGCCGTACGCCTTGCCAAAAGCTAGTGGGTGCTTCAGGGGAGAAGTGTGCCTTGGCCAGGCTGCTTCGAAAGGCAACTGTCTGCTTGGCGTAGGGAGACAGCAAGCAAGGGCTCCCATTCTAAAGCCCACGGAGAGGGTTGCTTCATTGCCGCCCAGGTTCAGCGCTGGCAACCACTGGCCGTACACCTAAAAGACCTGCCGGACCTGTGTTCGGGCGGCCGTTAGCAAGCTCGGACATCTAGCTCTCCCACGAAGGAAGCGGTGTGTCGCCTTTCTCTCCGCCTTACGAGCTGTCATCCGGAGGCCCAAGGTCCCTGGATGTTGTGAAGTCGCCCTTGGAAGAGACGTTCGCGATGCAGTCTTCCTCCACGGGAGGGGCCTAGGAGGCAGGAGGCCTAGGAGACCTGGAAAGCTCACTAGCGTGAAGGCCCTGCGTGGACTACGTTTTCACGGGAAATGCTGCACGCCTAAGCTTGTGCATGCAGTCCATGGGCCTTACTATGAGCCTGCCTGGCACAGTCGTGTTCCCTTTAGCACTGGCGCCTTGGCGATGCCTCCTGCAAGGACAGGCAAGCACCGTGTTGCTCTCAGGAGAGCGCCCTTTTCCTAACCACGGGGGCACTCCAGCACTGAAGACTGACAGCAGCCCTCTGCTTTCCGGCAGCTTTGAGGCTGGGGCTGCCCTTTGGTGCTGAGAATTGCCACTGTTCGCAGAGCTTCCGAATCCGAAACTTCAAAACTGCCCTAGTGCGTTTAGTTTCAGGCGAGCGAAAAGAGACCGAAGGAGCACTCTGGCACTTCCCCGGTTTCATCTCCAAGCAGGGAGTTGTGCAGTGTGTGAGGAGTCTACGGGACTTCAGGCTCCAGGAAGGTTACGTGTCCTCGCGCCGTCTCTAAGCGTAGGAGAGTTCAGGGGAAGCTCTACCTCTTCGAGACAGCATGTCATGTCTAGTCTCTGCGTGGCCTAGAGAAAGGGCGGGTAAGTAAAAGGGTACCCGGAACGGACACCAGGAAAAGAGTGTTTTCCTTGCAGCTCACGCTCTGCACTGCGTGCCCCTGGCATGGCACCGAAGGCCTGCGAGAGCTGTGTTCCGGAGGTCTCTTGAATGCTTTGGCCAGCTAGCTAGCTGGAGCAAAAGGAGAAGGTTCCCTTTCACTCTGCTTTCAAAGCGGTGATCCGGAGGCACTCGAGAGCCTAATGCTGCGCAGTCGCCCAGAATGGGGGATCCTGTGCGCAGCGTTCCTCTATGGGGCACGGGGAGGAGGAAAAGCATACTGGAGCTCCTGCCCCCACCTGCCCCAGAGTCAGTGGACACCCCCTGCACTCCTCAATGCGTGGACGGACTATCTGAAGGATACTTGGAACCCTGTGGAGGGCTCTAGCTTTCCCTTTGGCGATGAGGGCTCTGGGATGCCTCCTGCAGGGCACAGGACACGTTCCCTTTCTCTAGGAACCCTCTCTCGTCGCTCCACACAGGCCTTCCAGAAGTGAAGCCAACACAGGCAGCCACACTCTTCCGCAGGAAACTTGGACGCTGCACGTAGCCTGCTCTCCAGCGGGGGAAAGAGGGCTTTGCTCACTAGGTCACCGGTATCAGAGTGGCGCCCTGCAGAGTCCAGGTAGTTTCTGACAGAGGCAAAGAGTCTCAAGCGGCACCCTGCCCGTCCCTGTTAAGACGCCGTACCAGGGCAATTCTGCATGGGACGGGGAGACTAGCGTGACGTACTTAGTGCCTTGGGCTAGGCCTCGCCGTCCGTACGCCTTGCCAAAAGCTAGTGGGTGCTTCAGGGGAGAAGTGTGCCTTGGCCAGGCTGCTTCGAAAGGCAACTGTCTGCTTGGCGTAGGGAGACAGCAAGCAAGGGCTCCCATTCTAAAGCCCACGGAGAGGGTTGCTTCATTGCCGCCCAGGTTCAGCGCTGGCAACCACTGGCCGTACACCTAAAAGACCTGCCGGACCTGTGTTCGGGCGGCCGTTAGCAAGCTCGGACATCTAGCTCTCCCACGAAGGAAGCGGTGTGTCGCCTTTCTCTCCGCCTTACGAGCTGTCATCCGGAGGCCCAAGGTCCCTGGATGTTGTGAAGTCGCCCTTGGAAGAGACGTTCGCGATGCAGTCTTCCTCCACGGGAGGGGCCTAGGAGGCAGGAGGCCTAGGAGACCTGGAAAGCTCACTAGCGTGAAGGCCCTGCGTGGACTACGTTTTCACGGGAAATGCTGCACGCCTAAGCTTGTGCATGCAGTCCATGGGCCTTACTATGAGCCTGCCTGGCACAGTCGTGTTCCCTTTAGCACTGGCGCCTTGGCGATGCCTCCTGCAAGGACAGGCAAGCACCGTGTTGCTCTCAGGAGAGCGCCCTTTTCCTAACCACGGGGGCACTCCAGCACTGAAGACTGACAGCAGCCCTCTGCTTTCCGGCAGCTTTGAGGCTGGGGCTGCCCTTTGGTGCTGAGAATTGCCACTGTTCGCAGAGCTTCCGAATCCGAAACTTCAAAACTGCCCTAGTGCGTTTAGTTTCAGGCGAGCGAAAAGAGACCGAAGGAGCACTCTGGCACTTCCCCGGTTTCATCTCCAAGCAGGGAGTTGTGCAGTGTGTGAGGAGTCTACGGGACTTCAGGCTCCAGGAAGGTTACGTGTCCTCGCGCCGTCTCTAAGCGTAGGAGAGTTCAGGGGAAGCTCTACCTCTTCGAGACAGCATGTCATGTCTAGTCTCTGCGTGGCCTAGAGAAAGGGCGGGTAAGTAAAAGGGTACCCGGAACGGACACCAGGAAAAGAGTGTTTTCCTTGCAGCTCACGCTCTGCACTGCGTGCCCCTGGCATGGCACCGAAGGCCTGCGAGAGCTGTGTTCCGGAGGTCTCTTGAATGCTTTGGCCAGCTAGCTAGCTGGAGCAAAAGGGCTGGAGCAAAAGGAGAAGGTTCCCTTTCACTCTGCTTTCAAAGCGGTGATCCGGAGGCACTCGAGAGCCTAATGCTGCGCAGTCGCCCAGAATGGGGGATCCTGTGCGCAGCGTTCCTCTATGGGGCACGGGGAGGAGGAAAAGCATACTGGAGCTCCTGCCCCCACCTGCCCCAGAGTCAGTGGACACCCCCTGCACTCCTCAATGCGTGGACGGACTATCTGAAGGATACTTGGAACCCTGTGGAGGGCTCTAGCTTTCCCTTTGGCGATGAGGGCTCTGGGATGCCTCCTGCAGGGCACAGGACACGTTCCCTTTCTCTAGGAACCCTCTCTCGTCGCTCCACACAGGCCTTCCAGAAGTGAAGCCAACACAGGCAGCCACACTCTTCCGCAGGAAACTTGGACGCTGCACGTAGCCTGCTCTCCAGCGGGGGAAAGAGGGCTTTGCTCACTAGGTCACCGGTATCAGAGTGGCGCCCTGCAGAGTCCAGGTAGTTTCTGACAGAGGCAAAGAGTCTCAAGCGGCACCCTGCCCGTCCCTGTTAAGACGCCGTACCAGGGCAATTCTGCATGGGACGGGGAGACTAGCGTGACGTACTTAGTGCCTTGGGCTAGGCCTCGCCGTCCGTACGCCTTGCCAAAAGCTAGTGGGTGCTTCAGGGGAGAAGTGTGCCTTGGCCAGGCTGCTTCGAAAGGCAACTGTCTGCTTGGCGTAGGGAGACAGCAAGCAAGGGCTCCCATTCTAAAGCCCACGGAGAGGGTTGCTTCATTGCCGCCCAGGTTCAGCGCTGGCAACCACTGGCCGTACACCTAAAAGACCTGCCGGACCTGTGTTCGGGCGGCCGTTAGCAAGCTCGGACATCTAGCTCTCCCACGAAGGAAGCGGTGTGTCGCCTTTCTCTCCGCCTTACGAGCTGTCATCCGGAGGCCCAAGGTCCCTGGATGTTGTGAAGTCGCCCTTGGAAGAGACGTTCGCGATGCAGTCTTCCTCCACGGGAGGGGCCTAGGAGGCAGGAGGCCTAGGAGACCTGGAAAGCTCACTAGCGTGAAGGCCCTGCGTGGACTACGTTTTCACGGGAAATGCTGCACGCCTAAGCTTGTGCATGCAGTCCATGGGCCTTACTATGAGCCTGCCTGGCACAGTCGTGTTCCCTTTAGCACTGGCGCCTTGGCGATGCCTCCTGCAAGGACAGGCAAGCACCGTGTTGCTCTCAGGAGAGCGCCCTTTTCCTAACCACGGGGGCACTCCAGCACTGAAGACTGACAGCAGCCCTCTGCTTTCCGGCAGCTTTGAGGCTGGGGCTGCCCTTTGGTGCTGAGAATTGCCACTGTTCGCAGAGCTTCCGAATCCGAAACTTCAAAACTGCCCTAGTGCGTTTAGTTTCAGGCGAGCGAAAAGAGACCGAAGGAGCACTCTGGCACTTCCCCGGTTTCATCTCCAAGCAGGGAGTTGTGCAGTGTGTGAGGAGTCTACGGGACTTCAGGCTCCAGGAAGGTTACGTGTCCTCGCGCCGTCTCTAAGCGTAGGAGAGTTCAGGGGAAGCTCTACCTCTTCGAGACAGCATGTCATGTCTAGTCTCTGCGTGGCCTAGAGAAAGGGCGGGTAAGTAAAAGGGTACCCGGAACGGACACCAGGAAAAGAGTGTTTTCCTTGCAGCTCACGCTCTGCACTGCGTGCCCCTGGCATGGCACCGAAGGCCTGCGAGAGCTGTGTTCCGGAGGTCTCTTGAATGCTTTGGCCAGCTAGCTAGCTGGAGCAAAAGGAGAAGGTTCCCTTTCACTCTGCTTTCAAAGCGGTGATCCGGAGGCACTCGAGAGCCTAATGCTGCGCAGTCGCCCAGAATGGGGGATCCTGTGCGCAGCGTTCCTCTATGGGGCACGGGGAGGAGGAAAAGCATACTGGAGCTCCTGCCCCCACCTGCCCCAGAGTCAGTGGACACCCCCTGCACTCCTCAATGCGTGGACGGACTATCTGAAGGATACTTGGAACCCTGTGGAGGGCTCTAGCTTTCCCTTTGGCGATGAGGGCTCTGGGATGCCTCCTGCAGGGCACAGGACACGTTCCCTTTCTCTAGGAACCCTCTCTCGTCGCTCCACACAGGCCTTCCAGAAGTGAAGCCAACACAGGCAGCCACACTCTTCCGCAGGAAACTTGGACGCTGCACGTAGCCTGCTCTCCAGCGGGGGAAAGAGGGCTTTGCTCACTAGGTCACCGGTATCAGAGTGGCGCCCTGCAGAGTCCAGGTAGTTTCTGACAGAGGCAAAGAGTCTCAAGCGGCACCCTGCCCGTCCCTGTTAAGACGCCGTACCAGGGCAATTCTGCATGGGACGGGGAGACTAGCGTGACGTACTTAGTGCCTTGGGCTAGGCCTCGCCGGCCGTACGCCTTGCCAAAAGCTAGTGGGTGCTTCAGGGGAGAAGTGTGCCTTGGCCAGGCTGCTTCGAAAGGCAACTGTCTGCTTGGCGTAGGGAGACAGCAAGCAAGGGCTCCCATTCTAAAGCCCACCGAGAGGGTTGCTTCATTGCCGCCCAGGTTCAGCGCTGGCAACCACTGGCCGTACACCTAAAAGACCTGCCGGACCTGTGTTCGGGCGGCCGTTAGCAAGCTCGGACATCTAGCTCGCCCACGAAGGAAGCAGTGTGTCGCCTTTCTCTCCGCCTTACGAGCTGTCATCCGGAGGCCCAAGGTCCCTGGATGTTGTGAAGTCGCCCTTGGAAGAGACGTTCGCGATGCAGTCTTCCTCCACGGGAGGGGCCTAGGAGGCAGGAGGCCTAGGAGACCTGGAAAGCTCACTAGCGTGAAGGCCCTGCGTGGACTACGTTTTCACGGGAAATGCTGCACGCCTAAGCTTGTGCATGCAGTCCATGGGCCTTACTATGAGCCTGCCTGGCACAGTCGTGTTCCCTTTAGCACTGGCGCCTTGGCGATGCCTCCTGCAAGGACAGGCAAGCACCGTGTTGCTCTCAGGAGAGCGCCCTTTTCCTAACCACGGGGGCACTCCAGCACTGAAGACTGACAGCAGCCCTCTGCTTTCCGGCAGCTTTGAGGCTGGGGCTGCCCTTTGGTGCTGAGAATTGCCACTGTTCGCAGAGCTTCCGAATCCGAAACTTCAAAACTGCCCTAGTGCGTTTAGTTTCAGGCGAGCGAAAAGAGACCGAAGGAGCACTCTGGCACTTCCCCGGTTTCATCTCCAAGCAGGGAGTTGTGCAGTGTGTGAGGAGTCTACGGGACTTCAGGCTCCAGGAAGGTTACGTGTCCTCGCGCCGTCTCTAAGCGTAGGAGAGTTCAGGGGAAGCTCTACCTCTTCGAGACAGCATGTCATGTCTAGTCTCTGCGTGGCCTAGAGAAAGGGCGGGTAAGTAAAAGGGTACCCGGAACGGACACCAGGAAAAGAGTGTTTTCCTTGCAGCTCACGCTCTGCACTGCCTGCCCCTGGCATGGCACCGAAGGCCTGCGAGAGCTGTGTTCCGGAGGTCTCTTGAATGCTTTGGCCAGCTAGCTAGCTGGAGCAAAAGGAGAAGGTTCCCTTTCACTCTGCTTTCAAAGCGGTGATCCGGAGGCACTCGAGAGCCTAATGCTGCGCAGTCGCCCAGAATGGGGGATCCTGTGCGCAGCGTTCCTCTATGGGGCACGGGGAGGAGGAAAAGCATACTGGAGCTCCTGCCCCCACCTGCCCCAGAGTCAGTGGACACCCCCTGCACTCCTCAATGCGTGGACGGACTATCTGAAGGATACTTGGAACCCTGTGGAGGGCTCTAGCTTTCCCTTTGGCGATGAGGGCTCTGGGATGCCTCCTGCAGGGCACAGGACACGTTCCCTTTCTCTAGGAACCCTCTCTCGTCGCTCCACACAGGCCTTCCAGAAGTGAAGCCAACACAGGCAGCCACACTCTTCCGCAGGAAACTTGGACGCTGCACGTAGCCTGCTCTCCAGCGGGGGAAAGAGGGCTTTGCTCACTAGGTCACCGGTATCAGAGTGGCGCCCTGCAGAGTCCAGGTAGTTTCTGACAGAGGCAAAGAGTCGCAAGCGGCACCCTGCCCGTCCCTGTTAAGACGCCGTACCAGGGCAATTCTGCATGGGACGGGGAGACTAGCGTGACGTACTTAGTGCCTTGGGCTAGGCCTCGCCGGCCGTACGCCTTGCCAAAAGCTAGTGGGTGCTTCAGGGGAGAAGTGTGCCTTGGCCAGGCTGCTTCGAAAGGCAACTGTCTGCTTGGCGTAGGGAGACAGCAAGCAAGGGCTCCCATTCTAAAGCCCACCGAGAGGGTTGCTTCATTGCCGCCCAGGTTCAGCGCTGGCAACCACTGGCCGTACACCTAAAAGACCTGCCGGACCTGTGTTCGGGCGGCCGTTAGCAAGCTCGGACATCTAGCTCGCCCACGAAGGAAGCGGTGTGTCGCCTTTCTCTCCGCCTTACGAGCTGTCATCCGGAGGCCCAAGGTCCCTGGATGTTGTGAAGTCGCCCTTGGAAGAGACGTTCGCGATGCAGTCTTCCTCCACGGGAGGGGCCTAGGAGGCAGGAGGCCTAGGAGACCTGGAAAGCTCACTAGCGTGAAGGCCCTGCGTGGACTACGTTTTCACGGGAAATGCTGCACGCCTAAGCTTGTGCATGCAGTCCATGGGCCTTACTATGAGCCTGCCTGGCACAGTCGTGTTCCCTTTAGCACTGGCGCCTTGGCGATGCCTCCTGCAAGGACAGGCAAGCACCGTGTTGCTCTCAGGAGAGCGCCCTTTTCCTAACCACGGGGGCACTCCAGCACTGAAGACTGACAGCAGCCCTCTGCTTTCCGGCAGCTTTGAGGCTGGGGCTGCCCTTTGGTGCTGAGAATTGCCACTGTTCGCAGAGCTTCCGAATCCGAAACTTCAAAACTGCCCTAGTGCGTTTAGTTTCAGGCGAGCGAAAAGAGACCGAAGGAGCACTCTGGCACTTCCCCGGTTTCATCTCCAAGCAGGGAGTTGTGCAGTGTGTGAGGAGTCTACGGGACTTCAGGCTCCAGGAAGGTTACGTGTCCTCGCGCCGTCTCTAAGCGTAGGAGAGTTCAGGGGAAGCTCTACCTCTTCGAGACAGCATGTCATGTCTAGTCTCTGCGTGGCCTAGAGAAAGGGCGGGTAAGTAAAAGGGTACCCGGAACGGACACCAGGAAAAGAGTGTTTTCCTTGCAGCTCACGCTCTGCACTGCGTGCCCCTGGCATGGCACCGAAGGCCTGCGAGAGCTGTGTTCCGGAGGTCTCTTGAATGCTTTGGCCAGCTAGCTAGCTGGAGCAAAAGGAGAAGGTTCCCTTTCACTCTGCTTTCAAAGCGGTGATCCGGAGGCACTCGAGAGCCTAATGCTGCGCAGTCGCCCAGAATGGGGGATCCTGTGCGCAGCGTTCCTCTATGGGGCACGGGGAGGAGGAAAAGCATACTGGAGCTCCTGCCCCCACCTGCCCCAGAGTCAGTGGACACCCCCTGCACTCCTCAATGCGTGGACGGACTATCTGAAGGATACTTGGAACCCTGTGGAGGGCTCTAGCTTTCCCTTTGGCGATGAGGGCTCTGGGATGCCTCCTGCAGGGCACAGGACACGTTCCCTTTCTCTAGGAACCCTCTCTCGTCGCTCCACACAGGCCTTCCAGAAGTGAAGCCAACACAGGCAGCCACACTCTTCCGCAGGAAACTTGGACGCTGCACGTAGCCTGCTCTCCAGCGGGGGAAAGAGGGCTTTGCTCACTAGGTCACCGGTATCAGAGTGGCGCCCTGCAGAGTCCAGGTAGTTTCTGACAGAGGCAAAGAGTCTCAAGCGGCACCCTGCCCGTCCCTGTTAAGACGCCGTACCAGGGCAATTCTGCATGGGACGGGGAGACTAGCGTGACGTACTTAGTGCCTTGGGCTAGGCCTCGCCGGCCGTACGCCTTGCCAAAAGCTAGTGGGTGCTTCAGGGGAGAAGTGTGCCTTGGCCAGGCTGCTTCGAAAGGCAACTGTCTGCTTGGCGTAGGGAGACAGCAAGCAAGGGCTCCCATTCTAAAGCCCACGGAGAGGGTTGCTTCATTGCCGCCCAGGTTCAGCGCTGGCAACCACTGGCCGTACACCTAAAAGACCTGCCGGACCTGTGTTCGGGCGGCCGTTAGCAAGCTCGGACATCTAGCTCTCCCACGAAGGAAGCGGTGTGTCGCCTTTCTCTCCGCCTTACGAGCTGTCATCCGGAGGCCCAAGGTCCCTGGATGTTGTGAAGTCGCCCTTGGAAGAGACGTTCGCGATGCAGTCTTCCTCCACGGGAGGGGCCTAGGAGGCAGGAGGCCTAGGAGACCTGGAAAGCTCACTAGCGTGAAGGCCCTGCGTGGACTACGTTTTCACGGGAAATGCTGCACGCCTAAGCTTGTGCATGCAGTCCATGGGCCTTACTATGAGCCTGCCTGGCACAGTCGTGTTCCCTTTAGCACTGGCGCCTTGGCGATGCCTCCTGCAAGGACAGGCAAGCACCGTGTTGCTCTCAGGAGAGCGCCCTTTTCCTAACCACGGGGGCACTCCAGCACTGAAGACTGACAGCAGCCCTCTGCTTTCCGGCAGCTTTGAGGCTGGGGCTGCCCTTTGGTGCTGAGAATTGCCACTGTTCGCAGAGCTTCCGAATCCGAAACTTCAAAACTGCCCTAGTGCGTTTAGTTTCAGGCGAGCGAAAAGAGACCGAAGGAGCACTCTGGCACTTCCCCGGTTTCATCTCCAAGCAGGGAGTTGTGCAGTGTGTGAGGAGTCTACGGGACTTCAGGCTCCAGGAAGGTTACGTGTCCTCGCGCCGTCTCTAAGCGTAGGAGAGTTCAGGGGAAGCTCTACCTCTTCGAGACAGCATGTCATGTCTAGTCTCTGCGTGGCCTAGAGAAAGGGCGGGTAAGTAAAAGGGTACCCGGAACGGACACCAGGAAAAGAGTGTTTTCCTTGCAGCTCACGCTCTGCACTGCGTGCCCCTGGCATGGCACCGAAGGCCTGCGAGAGCTGTGTTCCGGAGGTCTCTTGAATGCTTTGGCCAGCTAGCTAGCTGGAGCAAAAGGAGAAGGTTCCCTTTCACTCTGCTTTCAAAGCGGTGATCCGGAGGCACTCGAGAGCCTAATGCTGCGCAGTCGCCCAGAATGGGGGATCCTGTGCGCAGCGTTCCTCTATGGGGCACGGGGAGGAGGAAAAGCATACTGGAGCTCCTGCCCCCACCTGCCCCAGAGTCAGTGGACACCCCCTGCACTCCTCAATGCGTGGACGGACTATCTGAAGGATACTTGGAACCCTGTGGAGGGCTCTAGCTTTCCCTTTGGCGATGAGGGCTCTGGGATGCCTCCTGCAGGGCACAGGACACGTTCCCTTTCTCTAGGAACCCTCTCTCGTCGCTCCACACAGGCCTTCCAGAAGTGAAGCCAACACAGGCAGCCACACTCTTCCGCAGGAAACTTGGACGCTGCACGTAGCCTGCTCTCCAGCGGGGGAAAGAGGGCTTTGCTCACTAGGTCACCGGTATCAGAGTGGCGCCCTGCAGAGTCCAGGTAGTTTCTGACAGAGGCAAAGAGTCTCAAGCGGCACCCTGCCCGTCCCTGTTAAGACGCCGTACCAGGGCAATTCTGCATGGGACGGGGAGACTAGCGTGACGTACTTAGTGCCTTGGGCTAGGCCTCGCCGTCCGTACGCCTTGCCAAAAGCTAGTGGGTGCTTCAGGGGAGAAGTGTGCCTTGGCCAGGCTGCTTCGAAAGGCAACTGTCTGCTTGGCGTAGGGAGACAGCAAGCAAGGGCTCCCATTCTAAAGCCCACGGAGAGGGTTGCTTCATTGCCGCCCAGGTTCAGCGCTGGCAACCACTGGCCGTACACCTAAAAGACCTGCCGGACCTGTGTTCGGGCGGCCGTTAGCAAGCTCGGACATCTAGCTCTCCCACGAAGGAAGCGGTGTGTCGCCTTTCTCTCCGCCTTACGAGCTGTCATCCGGAGGCCCAAGGTCCCTGGATGTTGTGAAGTCGCCCTTGGAAGAGACGTTCGCGATGCAGTCTTCCTCCACGGGAGGGGCCTAGGAGGCAGGAGGCCTAGGAGACCTGGAAAGCTCACTAGCGTGAAGGCCCTGCGTGGACTACGTTTTCACGGGAAATGCTGCACGCCTAAGCTTGTGCATGCAGTCCATGGGCCTTACTATGAGCCTGCCTGGCACAGTCGTGTTCCCTTTAGCACTGGCGCCTTGGCGATGCCTCCTGCAAGGACAGGCAAGCACCGTGTTGCTCTCAGGAGAGCGCCCTTTTCCTAACCACGGGGGCACTCCAGCACTGAAGACTGACAGCAGCCCTCTGCTTTCCGGCAGCTTTGAGGCTGGGGCTGCCCTTTGGTGCTGAGAATTGCCACTGTTCGCAGAGCTTCCGAATCCGAAACTTCAAAACTGCCCTAGTGCGTTTAGTTTCAGGCGAGCGAAAAGAGACCGAAGGAGCACTCTGGCACTTCCCCGGTTTCATCTCCAAGCAGGGAGTTGTGCAGTGTGTGAGGAGTCTACGGGACTTCAGGCTCCAGGAAGGTTACGTGTCCTCGCGCCGTCTCTAAGCGTAGGAGAGTTCAGGGGAAGCTCTACCTCTTCGAGACAGCATGTCATGTCTAGTCTCTGCGTGGCCTAGAGAAAGGGCGGGTAAGTAAAAGGGTACCCGGAACGGACACCAGGAAAAGAGTGTTTTCCTTGCAGCTCACGCTCTGCACTGCGTGCCCCTGGCATGGCACCGAAGGCCTGCGAGAGCTGTGTTCCGGAGGTCTCTTGAATGCTTTGGCCAGCTAGCTAGCTGGAGCAAAAGGAGAAGGTTCCCTTTCACTCTGCTTTCAAAGCGGTGATCCGGAGGCACTCGAGAGCCTAATGCTGCGCAGTCGCCCAGAATGGGGGATCCTGTGCGCAGCGTTCCTCTATGGGGCACGGGGAGGAGGAAAAGCATACTGGAGCTCCTGCCCCCACCTGCCCCAGAGTCAGTGGACACCCCCTGCACTCCTCAATGCGTGGACGGACTATCTGAAGGATACTTGGAACCCTGTGGAGGGCTCTAGCTTTCCCTTTGGCGATGAGGGCTCTGGGATGCCTCCTGCAGGGCACAGGACACGTTCCCTTTCTCTAGGAACCCTCTCTCGTCGCTCCACACAGGCCTTCCAGAAGTGAAGCCAACACAGGCAGCCACACTCTTCCGCAGGAAACTTGGACGCTGCACGTAGCCTGCTCTCCAGCGGGGGAAAGAGGGCTTTGCTCACTAGGTCACCGGTATCAGAGTGGCGCCCTGCAGAGTCCAGGTAGTTTCTGACAGAGGCAAAGAGTCTCAAGCGGCACCCTGCCCGTCCCTGTTAAGACGCCGTACCAGGGCAATTCTGCATGGGACGGGGAGACTAGCGTGACGTACTTAGTGCCTTGGGCTAGGCCTCGCCGTCCGTACGCCTTGCCAAAAGCTAGTGGGTGCTTCAGGGGAGAAGTGTGCCTTGGCCAGGCTGCTTCGAAAGGCAACTGTCTGCTTGGCGTAGGGAGACAGCAAGCAAGGGCTCCCATTCGAAAGCCCACGGAGAGGGTTGCTTCATTGCCGCCCAGGTTCAGCGCTGGCAACCACTGGCCGTACACCTAAAAGACCTGCCGGACCTGTGTTCGGGCGGCCGTTAGCAAGCTCGGACATCTAGCTCTCCCACGAAGGAAGCGGTGTGTCGCCTTTCTCTCCGCCTTACGAGCTGTCATCCGGAGGCCCAAGGTCCCTGGATGTTGTGAAGTCGCCCTTGGAAGAGACGTTCGCGATGCAGTCTTCCTCCACGGGAGGGGCCTAGGAGGCAGGAGGCCTAGGAGACCTGGAAAGCTCACTAGCGTGAAGGCCCTGCGTGGACTACGTTTTCACGGGAAATGCTGCACGCCTAAGCTTGTGCATGCAGTCCATGGGCCTTACTATGAGCCTGCCTGGCACAGTCGTGTTCCCTTTAGCACTGGCGCCTTGGCGATGCCTCCTGCAAGGACAGGCAAGCACCGTGTTGCTCTCAGGAGAGCGCCCTTTTCCTAACCACGGGGGCACTCCAGCACTGAAGACTGACAGCAGCCCTCTGCTTTCCGGCAGCTTTGAGGCTGGGGCTGCCCTTTGGTGCTGAGAATTGCCACTGTTCGCAGAGCTTCCGAATCCGAAACTTCAAAACTGCCCTAGTGCGTTTAGTTTCAGGCGAGCGAAAAGAGACCGAAGGAGCACTCTGGCACTTCCCCGGTTTCATCTCCAAGCAGGGAGTTGTGCAGTGTGTGAGGAGTCTACGGGACTTCAGGCTCCAGGAAGGTTACGTGTCCTCGCGCCGTCTCTAAGCGTAGGAGAGTTCAGGGGAAGCTCTACCTCTTCGAGACAGCATGTCATGTCTAGTCTCTGCGTGGCCTAGAGAAAGGGCGGGTAAGTAAAAGGGTACCCGGAACGGACACCAGGAAAAGAGTGTTTTCCTTGCAGCTCACGCTCTGCACTGCCTGCCCCTGGCATGGCACCGAAGGCCTGCGAGAGCTGTGTTCTGGAGGTCTCTTGAATGCTTTGGCCAGCTAGCTAGCTGGAGCAAAAGGAGAAGGTTCCCTTTCACTCTGCTTTCAAAGCGGTGATCCGGAGGCACTCGAGAGCCTAATGCTGCGCAGTCGCCCAGAATGGGGGATCCTGTGCGCAGCGTTCCTCTATGGGGCACGGGGAGGAGGAAAAGCATACTGGAGCTCCTGCCCCCACCTGCCCCAGAGTCAGTGGACACCCCCTGCACTCCTCAATGCGTGGACGGACTATCTGAAGGATACTTGGAACCCTGTGGAGGGCTCTAGCTTTCCCTTTGGCGATGAGGGCTCTGGGATGCCTCCTGCAGGGCACAGGACACGTTCCCTTTCTCTAGGAACCCTCTCTCGTCGCTCCACACAGGCCTTCCAGAAGTGAAGCCAACACAGGCAGCCACACTCTTCCGCAGGAAACTTGGACGCTGCACGTAGCCTGCTCTCCAGCGGGGGAAAGAGGGCTTTGCTCACTAGGTCACCGGTATCAGAGTGGCGCCCTGCAGAGTCCAGGTAGTTTCTGACAGAGGCAAAGAGTCTCAAGCGGCACCCTGCCCGTCCCTGTTAAGACGCCGTACCAGGGCAATTCTGCATGGGACGGGGAGACTAGCGTGACGTACTTAGTGCCTTGGGCTAGGCCTCGCCGTCCGTACGCCTTGCCAAAAGCTAGTGGGTGCTTCAGGGGAGAAGTGTGCCTTGGCCAGGCTGCTTCGAAAGGCAACTGTCTGCTTGGCGTAGGGAGACAGCAAGCAAGGGCTCCCATTCGAAAGCCCACGGAGAGGGTTGCTTCATTGCCGCCCAGGTTCAGCGCTGGCAACCACTGGCCGTACACCTAAAAGACCTGCCGGACCTGTGTTCGGGCGGCCGTTAGCAAGCTCGGACATCTAGCTCTCCCACGAAGGAAGCGGTGTGTCGCCTTTCTCTCCGCCTTACGAGCTGTCATCCGGAGGCCCAAGGTCCCTGGATGTTGTGAAGTCGCCCTTGGAAGAGACGTTCGCGATGCAGTCTTCCTCCACGGGAGGGGCCTAGGAGGCAGGAGGCCTAGGAGACCTGGAAAGCTCACTAGCGTGAAGGCCCTGCGTGGACTACGTTTTCACGGGAAATGCTGCACGCCTAAGCTTGTGCATGCAGTCCATGGGCCTTACTATGAGCCTGCCTGGCACAGTCGTGTTCCCTTTAGCACTGGCGCCTTGGCGATGCCTCCTGCAAGGACAGGCAAGCACCGTGTTGCTCTCAGGAGAGCGCCCTTTTCCTAACCACGGGGGCACTCCAGCACTGAAGACTGACAGCAGCCCTCTGCTTTCCGGCAGCTTTGAGGCTGGGGCTGCCCTTTGGTGCTGAGAATTGCCACTGTTCGCAGAGCTTCCGAATCCGAAACTTCAAAACTGCCCTAGTGCGTTTAGTTTCAGGCGAGCGAAAAGAGACCGAAGGAGCACTCTGGCACTTCCCCGGTTTCATCTCCAAGCAGGGAGTTGTGCAGTGTGTGAGGAGTCTACGGGACTTCAGGCTCCAGGAAGGTTACGTGTCCTCGCGCCGTCTCTAAGCGTAGGAGAGTTCAGGGGAAGCTCTACCTCTTCGAGACAGCATGTCATGTCTAGTCTCTGCGTGGCCTAGAGAAAGGGCGGGTAAGTAAAAGGGTACCCGGAACGGACACCAGGAAAAGAGTGTTTTCCTTGCAGCTCACGCTCTGCACTGCGTGCCCCTGGCATGGCACCGAAGGCCTGCGAGAGCTGTGTTCCGGAGGTCTCTTGAATGCTTTGGCCAGCTAGCTAGCTGGAGCAAAAGGAGAAGGTTCCCTTTCACTCTGCTTTCAAAGCGGTGATCCGGAGGCACTCGAGAGCCTAATGCTGCGCAGTCGCCCAGAATGGGGGATCCTGTGCGCAGCGTTCCTCTATGGGGCACGGGGAGGAGGAAAAGCATACTGGAGCTCCTGCCCCCACCTGCCCCAGAGTCAGTGGACACCCCCTGCACTCCTCAATGCGTGGACGGACTATCTGAAGGATACTTGGAACCCTGTGGAGGGCTCTAGCTTTCCCTTTGGCGATGAGGGCTCTGGGATGCCTCCTGCAGGGCACAGGACACGTTCCCTTTCTCTAGGAACCCTCTCTCGTCGCTCCACACAGGCCTTCCAGAAGTGAAGCCAACACAGGCAGCCACACTCTTCCGCAGGAAACTTGGACGCTGCACGTAGCCTGCTCTCCAGCGGGGGAAAGAGGGCTTTGCTCACTAGGTCACCGGTATCAGAGTGGCGCCCTGCAGAGTCCAGGTAGTTTCTGACAGAGGCAAAGAGTCGCAAGCGGCACCCTGCCCGTCCCTGTTAAGACGCCGTACCAGGGCAATTCTGCATGGGACGGGGAGACTAGCGTGACGTACTTAGTGCCTTGGGCTAGGCCTCGCCGTCCGTACGCCTTGCCAAAAGCTAGAGGGTGCTTCAGGGGAGAAGTGTGCCTTGGCCAGGCTGCTTCGAAAGGCAACTGTCTGCTTGGCGTAGGGAGACAGCAAGCAAGGGCTGCCATTCGAAAGCCCACCGAGAGGGTTGCTTCATTGCCGCCCAGGTTCAGCGCTGGCAACCACTGGCCGTACACCTAAAAGACCTGCCGGACCTGTGTTCGGGCGGCCGTTAGCAAGCTCGGACATCTAGCTCTCCCACGAAGGAAGCGGGGTGTCGCCTTTCTCTCCGCCTTACGAGCTGTCATCCGGAGGCCCAAGGTCCCTGGATGTTGTGAAGTCGCCCTTGGAAGAGACGTTCGCGATGCAGTCTTCCTCCACGGGAGGGGCCTAGGAGGCAGGAGGCCTAGGAGACCTGGAAAGCTCACTAGCGTGAAGGCCCTGCGTGGACTACGTTTTCACGGGAAATGCTGCACGCCTAAGCTTGTGCATGCAGTCCATGGGCCTTACTATGAGCCTGCCTGGCACAGTCGTGTTCCCTTTAGCACTGGCGCCTTGGCGATGCCTCCTGCAAGGACAGGCAAGCACCGTGTTGCTCTCAGGAGAGCGCCCTTTTCCTAACCACGGGGGCACTCCAGCACTGAAGACTGACAGCAGCCCTCTGCTTTCCGGCAGCTTTGAGGCTGGGGCTGCCCTTTGGTGCTGAGAATTGCCACTGTTCGCAGAGCTTCCGAATCCGAAACTTCAAAACTGCCCTAGTGCGTTTAGTTTCAGGCGAGCGAAAAGAGACCGAAGGAGCACTCTGGCACTTCCCCGGTTTCATCTCCAAGCAGGGAGTTGTGCAGTGTGTGAGGAGTCTACGGGACTTCAGGCTCCAGGAAGGTTACGTGTCCTCGCGCCGTCTCTAAGCGTAGGAGAGTTCAGGGGAAGCTCTACCTCTTCGAGACAGCATGTCATGTCTAGTCTCTGCGTGGCCTAGAGAAAGGGCGGGTAAGTAAAAGGGTACCCGGAACGGACACCAGGAAAAGAGTGTTTTCCTTGCAGCTCACGCTCTGCACTGCCTGCCCCTGGCATGGCACCGAAGGCCTGCGAGAGCTGTGTTCCGGAGGTCTCTTGAATGCTTTGGCCAGCTAGCTAGCTGGAGCAAAAGGAGAAGGTTCCCTTTCACTCTGCTTTCAAAGCGGTGATCCGGAGGCACTCGAGAGCCTAATGCTGCGCAGTCGCCCAGAATGGGGGATCCTGTGCGCAGCGTTCCTCTATGGGGCACGGGGAGGAGGAAAAGCATACTGGAGCTCCTGCCCCCACCTGCCCCAGAGTCAGTGGACACCCCCTGCACTCCTCAATGCGTGGACGGACTATCTGAAGGATACTTGGAACCCTGTGGAGGGCTCTAGCTTTCCCTTTGGCGATGAGGGCTCTGGGATGCCTCCTGCAGGGCACAGGACACGTTCCCTTTCTCTAGGAACCCTCTCTCGTCGCTCCACACAGGCCTTCCAGAAGTGAAGCCAACACAGGCAGCCACACTCTTCCGCAGGAAACTTGGACGCTGCACGTAGCCTGCTCTCCAGCGGGGGAAAGAGGGCTTTGCTCACTAGGTCACCGGTATCAGAGTGGCGCCCTGCAGAGTCCAGGTAGTTTCTGACAGAGGCAAAGAGTCGCAAGCGGCACCCTGCCCGTCCCTGTTAAGACGCCGTACCAGGGCAATTCTGCATGGGACGGGGAGACTAGCGTGACGTACTTAGTGCCTTGGGCTAGGCCTCGCCGGCCGTACGCCTTGCCAAAAGCTAGAGGGTGCTTCAGGGGAGAAGTGTGCCTTGGCCAGGCTGCTTCGAAAGGCAACTGTCTGCTTGGCGTAGGGAGACAGCAAGCAAGGGCTCCCATTCTAAAGCCCACCGAGAGGGTTGCTTCATTGCCGCCCAGGTTCAGCGCTGGCAACCACTGGCCGTACACCTAAAAGACCTGCCGGACCTGTGTTCGGGCGGCCGTTAGCAAGCTCGGACATCTAGCTCTCCCACGAAGGAAGCGGGGTGTCGCCTTTCTCTCCGCCTTACGAGCTGTCATCCGGAGGCCCAAGGTCCCTGGATGTTGTGAAGTCGCCCTTGGAAGAGACGTTCGCGATGCAGTCTTCCTCCACGGGAGGGGCCTAGGAGGCAGGAGGCCTAGGAGACCTGGAAAGCTCACTAGCGTGAAGGCCCTGCGTGGACTACGTTTTCACGGGAAATGCTGCACGCCTAAGCTTGTGCATGCAGTCCATGGGCCTTACTATGAGCCTGCCTGGCACAGTCGTGTTCCCTTTAGCACTGGCGCCTTGGCGATGCCTCCTGCAAGGACAGGCAAGCACCGTGTTGCTCTCAGGAGAGCGCCCTTTTCCTAACCACGGGGGCACTCCAGCACTGAAGACTGACAGCAGCCCTCTGCTTTCCGGCAGCTTTGAGGCTGGGGCTGCCCTTTGGTGCTGAGAATTGCCACTGTTCGCAGAGCTTCCGAATCCGAAACTTCAAAACTGCCCTAGTGCGTTTAGTTTCAGGCGAGCGAAAAGAGACCGAAGGAGCACTCTGGCACTTCCCCGGTTTCATCTCCAAGCAGGGAGTTGTGCAGTGTGTGAGGAGTCTACGGGACTTCAGGCTCCAGGAAGGTTACGTGTCCTCGCGCCGTCTCTAAGCGTAGGAGAGTTCAGGGGAAGCTCTACCTCTTCGAGACAGCATGTCATGTCTAGTCTCTGCGTGGCCTAGAGAAAGGGCGGGTAAGTAAAAGGGTACCCGGAACGGACACCAGGAAAAGAGTGTTTTCCTTGCAGCTCACGCTCTGCACTGCCTGCCCCTGGCATGGCACCGAAGGCCTGCGAGAGCTGTGTTCCGGAGGTCTCTTGAATGCTTTGGCCAGCTAGCTAGCTGGAGCAAAAGGAGAAGGTTCCCTTTCACTCTGCTTTCAAAGCGGTGATCCGGAGGCACTCGAGAGCCTAATGCTGCGCAGTCGCCCAGAATGGGGGATCCTGTGCGCAGCGTTCCTCTATGGGGCACGGGGAGGAGGAAAAGCATACTGGAGCTCCTGCCCCCACCTGCCCCAGAGTCAGTGGACACCCCCTGCACTCCTCAATGCGTGGACGGACTATCTGAAGGATACTTGGAACCCTGTGGAGGGCTCTAGCTTTCCCTTTGGCGATGAGGGCTCTGGGATGCCTCCTGCAGGGCACAGGACACGTTCCCTTTCTCTAGGAACCCTCTCTCGTCGCTCCACACAGGCCTTCCAGAAGTGAAGCCAACACAGGCAGCCACACTCTTCCGCAGGAAACTTGGACGCTGCACGTAGCCTGCTCTCCAGCGGGGGAAAGAGGGCTTTGCTCACTAGGTCACCGGTATCAGAGTGGCGCCCTGCAGAGTCCAGGTAGTTTCTGACAGAGGCAAAGAGTCGCAAGCGGCACCCTGCCCGTCCCTGTTAAGACGCCGTACCAGGGCAATTCTGCATGGGACGGGGAGACTAGCGTGACGTACTTAGTGCCTTGGGCTAGGCCTCGCCGGCCGTACGCCTTGCCAAAAGCTAGTGGGTGCTTCAGGGGAGAAGTGTGCCTTGGCCAGGCTGCTTCGAAAGGCAACTGTCTGCTTGGCGTAGGGAGACAGCAAGCAAGGGCTGCCATTCGAAAGCCCACCGAGAGGGTTGCTTCATTGCCGCCCAGGTTCAGCGCTGGCAACCACTGGCCGTACACCTAAAAGACCTGCCGGACCTGTGTTCGGGCGGCCGTTAGCAAGCTCGGACATCTAGCTCTCCCACGAAGGAAGCGGTGTGTCGCCTTTCTCTCCGCCTTACGAGCTGTCATCCGGAGGCCCAAGGTCCCTGGATGTTGTGAAGTCGCCCTTGGAAGAGACGTTCGCGATGCAGTCTTCCTCCACGGGAGGGGCCTAGGAGGCAGGAGGCCTAGGAGACCTGGAAAGCTCACTAGCGTGAAGGCCCTGCGTGGACTACGTTTTCACGGGAAATGCTGCACGCCTAAGCTTGTGCATGCAGTCCATGGGCCTTACTATGAGCCTGCCTGGCACAGTCGTGTTCCCTTTAGCACTGGCGCCTTGGCGATGCCTCCTGCAAGGACAGGCAAGCACCGTGTTGCTCTCAGGAGAGCGCCCTTTTCCTAACCACGGGGGCACTCCAGCACTGAAGACTGACAGCAGCCCTCTGCTTTCCGGCAGCTTTGAGGCTGGGGCTGCCCTTTGGTGCTGAGAATTGCCACTGTTCGCAGAGCTTCCGAATCCGAAACTTCAAAACTGCCCTAGTGCGTTTAGTTTCAGGCGAGCGAAAAGAGACCGAAGGAGCACTCTGGCACTTCCCCGGTTTCATCTCCAAGCAGGGAGTTGTGCAGTGTGTGAGGAGTCTACGGGACTTCAGGCTCCAGGAAGGTTACGTGTCCTCGCGCCGTCTCTAAGCGTAGGAGAGTTCAGGGGAAGCTCTACCTCTTCGAGACAGCATGTCATGTCTAGTCTCTGCGTGGCCTAGAGAAAGGGCGGGTAAGTAAAAGGGTACCCGGAACGGACACCAGGAAAAGAGTGTTTTCCTTGCAGCTCACGCTCTGCACTGCCTGCCCCTGGCATGGCACCGAAGGCCTGCGAGAGCTGTGTTCCGGAGGTCTCTTGAATGCTTTGGCCAGCTAGCTAGCTGGAGCAAAAGGAGAAGGTTCCCTTTCACTCTGCTTTCAAAGCGGTGATCCGGAGGCACTCGAGAGCCTAATGCTGCGCAGTCGCCCAGAATGGGGGATCCTGTGCGCAGCGTTCCTCTATGGGGCACGGGGAGGAGGAAAAGCATACTGGAGCTCCTGCCCCCACCTGCCCCAGAGTCAGTGGACACCCCCTGCACTCCTCAATGCGTGGACGGACTATCTGAAGGATACTTGGAACCCTGTGGAGGGCTCTAGCTTTCCCTTTGGCGATGAGGGCTCTGGGATGCCTCCTGCAGGGCACAGGACACGTTCCCTTTCTCTAGGAACCCTCTCTCGTCGCTCCACACAGGCCTTCCAGAAGTGAAGCCAACACAGGCAGCCACACTCTTCCGCAGGAAACTTGGACGCTGCACGTAGCCTGCTCTCCAGCGGGGGAAAGAGGGCTTTGCTCACTAGGTCACCGGTATCAGAGTGGCGCCCTGCAGAGTCCAGGTAGTTTCTGACAGAGGCAAAGAGTCGCAAGCGGCACCCTGCCCGTCCCTGTTAAGACGCCGTACCAGGGCAATTCTGCATGGGACGGGGAGACTAGCGTGACGTACTTAGTGCCTTGGGCTAGGCCTCGCCGGCCGTACGCCTTGCCAAAAGCTAGTGGGTGCTTCAGGGGAGCAGTGTGCCTTGGCCAGGCTGCTTCGAAAGGCAACTGTCTGCTTGGCGTAGGGAGACAGCAAGCAAGGGCTCCCATTCGAAAGCCCACCGAGAGGGTTGCTTCATTGCCGCCCAGGTTCAGCGCTGGCAACCACTGGCCGTACACCTAAAAGACCTGCCGGACCTGTGTTCGGGCGGCCGTTAGCAAGCTCGGACATCTAGCTCTCCCACGAAGGAAGCAGTGTGTCGCCTTTCTCTCCGCCTTACGAGCTGTCATCCGGAGGCCCAAGGTCCCTGGATGTTGTGAAGTCGCCCTTGGAAGAGACGTTCGCGATGCAGTCTTCCTCCACGGGAGGGGCCTAGGAGGCAGGAGGCCTAGGAGACCTGGAACGCTCACTAGCGTGAAGGCCCTGCGTGGACTACGTTTTCACGGGAAATGCTGCACGCCTAAGCTTGTGCATGCAGTCCATGGGCCTTACTATGAGCCTGCCTGGCACAGTCGTGTTCCCTTTAGCACTGGCGCCTTGGCGATGCCTCCTGCAAGGACAGGCAAGCACCGTGTTGCTCTCAGGAGAGCGCCCTTTTCCTAACCACGGGGGCACTCCAGCACTGAAGACTGACAGCAGCCCTCTGCTTTCCGGCAGCTTTGAGGCTGGGGCTGCCCTTTGGTGCTGAGAATTGCCACTGTTCGCAGAGCTTCCGAATCCGAAACTTCAAAACTGCCCTAGTGCGTTTAGTTTCAGGCGAGCGAAAAGAGACCGAAGGAGCACTCTGGCACTTCCCCGGTTTCATCTCCAAGCAGGGAGTTGTGCAGTGTGTGAGGAGTCTACGGGACTTCAGGCTCCAGGAAGGTTACGTGTCCTCGCGCCGTCTCTAAGCGTAGGAGAGTTCAGGGGAAGCTCTACCTCTTCGAGACAGCATGTCATGTCTAGTCTCTGCGTGGCCTAGAGAAAGGGCGGGTAAGTAAAAGGGTACCCGGAACGGACACCAGGAAAAGAGTGTTTTCCTTGCAGCTCACGCTCTGCACTGCCTGCCCCTGGCATGGCACCGAAGGCCTGCGAGAGCTGTGTTCCGGAGGTCTCTTGAATGCTTTGGCCAGCTAGCTAGCTGGAGCAAAAGGAGAAGGTTCCCTTTCACTCTGCTTTCAAAGCGGTGATCCGGAGGCACTCGAGAGCCTAATGCTGCGCAGTCGCCCAGAATGGGGGATCCTGTGCGCAGCGTTCCTCTATGGGGCACGGGGAGGAGGAAAAGCATACTGGAGCTCCTGCCCCCACCTGCCCCAGAGTCAGTGGACACCCCCTGCACTCCTCAATGCGTGGACGGACTATCTGAAGGATACTTGGAACCCTGTGGAGGGCTCTAGCTTTCCCTTTGGCGATGAGGGCTCTGGGATGCCTCCTGCAGGGCACAGGACACGTTCCCTTTCTCTAGGAACCCTCTCTCGTCGCTCCACACAGGCCTTCCAGAAGTGAAGCCAACACAGGCAGCCACACTCTTCCGCAGGAAACTTGGACGCTGCACGTAGCCTGCTCTCCAGCGGGGGAAAGAGGGCTTTGCTCACTAGGTCACCGGTATCAGAGTGGCGCCCTGCAGAGTCCAGGTAGTTTCTGACAGAGGCAAAGAGTCTCAAGCGGCACCCTGCCCGTCCCTGTTAAGACGCCGTACCAGGGCAATTCTGCATGGGACGGGGAGACTAGCGTGACGTACTTAGTGCCTTGGGCTAGGCCTCGCCGGCCGTACGCCTTGCCAAAAGCTAGTGGGTGCTTCAGGGGAGCAGTGTGCCTTGGCCAGGCTGCTTCGAAAGGCAACTGTCTGCTTGGCGTAGGGAGACAGCAAGCAAGGGCTCCCATTCTAAAGCCCACCGAGAGGGTTGCTTCATTGCCGCCCAGGTTCAGCGCTGGCAACCACTGGCCGTACACCTAAAAGACCTGCCGGACCTGTGTTCGGGCGGCCGTTAGCAAGCTCGGACATCTAGCTCGCCCACGAAGGAAGCGGTGTGTCGCCTTTCTCTCCGCCTTACGAGCTGTCATCCGGAGGCCCAAGGTCCCTGGATGTTGTGAAGTCGCCCTTGGAAGAGACGTTCGCGATGCAGTCTTCCTCCACGGGAGGGGCCTAGGAGGCAGGAGGCCTAGGAGACCTGGAAAGCTCACTAGCGTGAAGGCCCTGCGTGGACTACGTTTTCACGGGAAATGCTGCACGCCTAAGCTTGTGCATGCAGTCCATGGGCCTTACTATGAGCCTGCCTGGCACAGTCGTGTTCCCTTTAGCACTGGCGCCTTGGCGATGCCTCCTGCAAGGACAGGCAAGCACCGTGTTGCTCTCAGGAGAGCGCCCTTTTCCTAACCACGGGGGCACTCCAGCACTGAAGACTGACAGCAGCCCTCTGCTTTCCGGCAGCTTTGAGGCTGGGGCTGCCCTTTGGTGCTGAGAATTGCCACTGTTCGCAGAGCTTCCGAATCCGAAACTTCAAAACTGCCCTAGTGCGTTTAGTTTCAGGCGAGCGAAAAGAGACCGAAGGAGCACTCTGGCACTTCCCCGGTTTCATCTCCAAGCAGGGAGTTGTGCAGTGTGTGAGGAGTCTACGGGACTTCAGGCTCCAGGAAGGTTACGTGTCCTCGCGCCGTCTCTAAGCGTAGGAGAGTTCAGGGGAAGCTCTACCTCTTCGAGACAGCATGTCATGTCTAGTCTCTGCGTGGCCTAGAGAAAGGGCGGGTAAGTAAAAGGGTACCCGGAACGGACACCAGGAAAAGAGTGTTTTCCTTGCAGCTCACGCTCTGCACTGCCTGCCCCTGGCATGGCACCGAAGGCCTGCGAGAGCTGTGTTCCGGAGGTCTCTTGAATGCTTTGGCCAGCTAGCTAGCTGGAGCAAAAGGAGAAGGTTCCCTTTCACTCTGCTTTCAAAGCGGTGATCCGGAGGCACTCGAGAGCCTAATGCTGCGCAGTCGCCCAGAATGGGGGATCCTGTGCGCAGCGTTCCTCTATGGGGCACGGGGAGGAGGAAAAGCATACTGGAGCTCCTGCCCCCACCTGCCCCAGAGTCAGTGGACACCCCCTGCACTCCTCAATGCGTGGACGGACTATCTGAAGGATACTTGGAACCCTGTGGAGGGCTCTAGCTTTCCCTTTGGCGATGAGGGCTCTGGGATGCCTCCTGCAGGGCACAGGACACGTTCCCTTTCTCTAGGAACCCTCTCTCGTCGCTCCACACAGGCCTTCCAGAAGTGAAGCCAACACAGGCAGCCACACTCTTCCGCAGGAAACTTGGACGCTGCACGTAGCCTGCTCTCCAGCGGGGGAAAGAGGGCTTTGCTCACTAGGTCACCGGTATCAGAGTGGCGCCCTGCAGAGTCCAGGTAGTTTCTGACAGAGGCAAAGAGTCTCAAGCGGCACCCTGCCCGTCCCTGTTAAGACGCCGTACCAGGGCAATTCTGCATGGGACGGGGAGACTAGCGTGACGTACTTAGTGCCTTGGGCTAGGCCTCGCCGGCCGTACGCCTTGCCAAAAGCTAGTGGGTGCTTCAGGGGAGAAGTGTGCCTTGGCCAGGCTGCTTCGAAAGGCAACTGTCTGCTTGGCGTAGGGAGACAGCAAGCAAGGGCTCCCATTCTAAAGCCCACCGAGAGGGTTGCTTCATTGCCGCCCAGGTTCAGCGCTGGCAACCACTGGCCGTACACCTAAAAGACCTGCCGGACCTGTGTTCGGGCGGCCGTTAGCAAGCTCGGACATCTAGCTCGCCCACGAAGGAAGCGGTGTGTCGCCTTTCTCTCCGCCTTACGAGCTGTCATCCGGAGGCCCAAGGTCCCTGGATGTTGTGAAGTCGCCCTTGGAAGAGACGTTCGCGATGCAGTCTTCCTCCACGGGAGGGGCCTAGGAGGCAGGAGGCCTAGGAGACCTGGAAAGCTCACTAGCGTGAAGGCCCTGCGTGGACTACGTTTTCACGGGAAATGCTGCACGCCTAAGCTTGTGCATGCAGTCCATGGGCCTTACTATGAGCCTGCCTGGCACAGTCGTGTTCCCTTTAGCACTGGCGCCTTGGCGATGCCTCCTGCAAGGACAGGCAAGCACCGTGTTGCTCTCAGGAGAGCGCCCTTTTCCTAACCACGGGGGCACTCCAGCACTGAAGACTGACAGCAGCCCTCTGCTTTCCGGCAGCTTTGAGGCTGGGGCTGCCCTTTGGTGCTGAGAATTGCCACTGTTCGCAGAGCTTCCGAATCCGAAACTTCAAAACTGCCCTAGTGCGTTTAGTTTCAGGCGAGCGAAAAGAGACCGAAGGAGCACTCTGGCACTTCCCCGGTTTCATCTCCAAGCAGGGAGTTGTGCAGTGTGTGAGGAGTCTACGGGACTTCAGGCTCCAGGAAGGTTACGTGTCCTCGCGCCGTCTCTAAGCGTAGGAGAGTTCAGGGGAAGCTCTACCTCTTCGAGACAGCATGTCATGTCTAGTCTCTGCGTGGCCTAGAGAAAGGGCGGGTAAGTAAAAGGGTACCCGGAACGGACACCAGGAAAAGAGTGTTTTCCTTGCAGCTCACGCTCTGCACTGCCTGCCCCTGGCATGGCACCGAAGGCCTGCGAGAGCTGTGTTCCGGAGGTCTCTTGAATGCTTTGGCCAGCTAGCTAGCTGGAGCAAAAGGAGAAGGTTCCCTTTCACTCTGCTTTCAAAGCGGTGATCCGGAGGCACTCGAGAGCCTAATGCTGCGCAGTCGCCCAGAATGGGGGATCCTGTGCGCAGCGTTCCTCTATGGGGCACGGGGAGGAGGAAAAGCATACTGGAGCTCCTGCCCCCACCTGCCCCAGAGTCAGTGGACACCCCCTGCACTCCTCAATGCGTGGACGGACTATCTGAAGGATACTTGGAACCCTGTGGAGGGCTCTAGCTTTCCCTTTGGCGATGAGGGCTCTGGGATGCCTCCTGCAGGGCACAGGACACGTTCCCTTTCTCTAGGAACCCTCTCTCGTCGCTCCACACAGGCCTTCCAGAAGTGAAGCCAACACAGGCAGCCACACTCTTCCGCAGGAAACTTGGACGCTGCACGTAGCCTGCTCTCCAGCGGGGGAAAGAGGGCTTTGCTCACTAGGTCACCGGTATCAGAGTGGCGCCCTGCAGAGTCCAGGTAGTTTCTGACAGAGGCAAAGAGTCGCAAGCGGCACCCTGCCCGTCCCTGTTAAGACGCCGTACCAGGGCAATTCTGCATGGGACGGGGAGACTAGCGTGACGTACTTAGTGCCTTGGGCTAGGCCTCGCCGGCCGTACGCCTTGCCAAAAGCTAGTGGGTGCTTCAGGGGAGCAGTGTGCCTTGGCCAGGCTGCTTCGAAAGGCAACTGTCTGCTTGGCGTAGGGAGACAGCAAGCAAGGGCTCCCATTCGAAAGCCCACCGAGAGGGTTGCTTCATTGCCGCCCAGGTTCAGCGCTGGCAACCACTGGCCGTACACCTAAAAGACCTGCCGGACCTGTGTTCCGGCGGCCGTTAGCAAGCTCGGACATCTAGCTCTCCCACGAAGGAAGCAGTGTGTCGCCTTTCTCTCCGCCTTACGAGCTGTCATCCGGAGGCCCAAGGTCCCTGGATGTTGTGAAGTCGCCCTTGGAAGAGACGTTCGCGATGCAGTCTTCCTCCACGGGAGGGGCCTAGGAGGCAGGAGGCCTAGGAGACCTGGAACGCTCACTAGCGTGAAGGCCCTGCGTGGACTACGTTTTCACGGGAAATGCTGCACGCCTAAGCTTGTGCATGCAGTCCATGGGCCTTACTATGAGCCTGCCTGGCACAGTCGTGTTCCCTTTAGCACTGGCGCCTTGGCGATGCCTCCTGCAAGGACAGGCAAGCACCGTGTTGCTCTCAGGAGAGCGCCCTTTTCCTAACCACGGGGGCACTCCAGCACTGAAGACTGACAGCAGCCCTCTGCTTTCCGGCAGCTTTGAGGCTGGGGCTGCCCTTTGGTGCTGAGAATTGCCACTGTTCGCAGAGCTTCCGAATCCGAAACTTCAAAACTGCCCTAGTGCGTTTAGTTTCAGGCGAGCGAAAAGAGACCGAAGGAGCACTCTGGCACTTCCCCGGTTTCATCTCCAAGCAGGGAGTTGTGCAGTGTGTGAGGAGTCTACGGGACTTCAGGCTCCAGGAAGGTTACGTGTCCTCGCGCCGTCTCTAAGCGTAGGAGAGTTCAGGGGAAGCTCTACCTCTTCGAGACAGCATGTCATGTCTAGTCTCTGCGTGGCCTAGAGAAAGGGCGGGTAAGTAAAAGGGTACCCGGAACGGACACCAGGAAAAGAGTGTTTTCCTTGCAGCTCACGCTCTGCACTGCGTGCCCCTGGCATGGCACCGAAGGCCTGCGAGAGCTGTGTTCCGGAGGTCTCTTGAATGCTTTGGCCAGCTAGCTAGCTGGAGCAAAAGGAGAAGGTTCCCTTTCACTCTGCTTTCAAAGCGGTGATCCGGAGGCACTCGAGAGCCTAATGCTGCGCAGTCGCCCAGAATGGGGGATCCTGTGCGCAGCGTTCCTCTATGGGGCACGGGGAGGAGGAAAAGCATACTGGAGCTCCTGCCCCCACCTGCCCCAGAGTCAGTGGACACCCCCTGCACTCCTCAATGCGTGGACGGACTATCTGAAGGATACTTGGAACCCTGTGGAGGGCTCTAGCTTTCCCTTTGGCGATGAGGGCTCTGGGATGCCTCCTGCAGGGCACAGGACACGTTCCCTTTCTCTAGGAACCCTCTCTCGTCGCTCCACACAGGCCTTCCAGAAGTGAAGCCAACACAGGCAGCCACACTCTTCCGCAGGAAACTTGGACGCTGCACGTAGCCTGCTCTCCAGCGGGGGAAAGAGGGCTTTGCTCACTAGGTCACCGGTATCAGAGTGGCGCCCTGCAGAGTCCAGGTAGTTTCTGACAGAGGCAAAGAGTCGCAAGCGGCACCCTGCCCGTCCCTGTTAAGACGCCGTACCAGGGCAATTCTGCATGGGACGGGGAGACTAGCGTGACGTACTTAGTGCCTTGGGCTAGGCCTCGCCGTCCGTACGCCTTGCCAAAAGCTAGTGGGTGCTTCAGGGGAGCAGTGTGCCTTGGCCAGGCTGCTTCGAAAGGCAACTGTCTGCTTGGCGTAGGGAGACAGCAAGCAAGGGCTCCCATTCGAAAGCCCACCGAGAGGGTTGCTTCATTGCCGCCCAGGTTCAGCGCTGGCAACCACTGGCCGTACACCTAAAAGACCTGCCGGACCTGTGTTCGGGCGGCCGTTAGCAAGCTCGGACATCTAGCTCGCCCACGAAGGAAGCAGTGTGTCGCCTTTCTCTCCGCCTTACGAGCTGTCATCCGGAGGCCCAAGGTCCCTGGATGTTGTGAAGTCGCCCTTGGAAGAGACGTTCGCGATGCAGTCTTCCTCCACGGGAGGGGCCTAGGAGGCAGGAGGCCTAGGAGACCTGGAAAGCTCACTAGCGTGAAGGCCCTGCGTGGACTACGTTTTCACGGGAAATGCTGCACGCCTAAGCTTGTGCATGCAGTCCATGGGCCTTACTATGAGCCTGCCTGGCACAGTCGTGTTCCCTTTAGCACTGGCGCCTTGGCGATGCCTCCTGCAAGGACAGGCAAGCACCGTGTTGCTCTCAGGAGAGCGCCCTTTTCCTAACCACGGGGGCACTCCAGCACTGAAGACTGACAGCAGCCCTCTGCTTTCCGGCAGCTTTGAGGCTGGGGCTGCCCTTTGGTGCTGAGAATTGCCACTGTTCGCAGAGCTTCCGAATCCGAAACTTCAAAACTGCCCTAGTGCGTTTAGTTTCAGGCGAGCGAAAAGAGACCGAAGGAGCACTCTGGCACTTCCCCGGTTTCATCTCCAAGCAGGGAGTTGTGCAGTGTGTGAGGAGTCTACGGGACTTCAGGCTCCAGGAAGGTTACGTGTCCTCGCGCCGTCTCTAAGCGTAGGAGAGTTCAGGGGAAGCTCTACCTCTTCGAGACAGCATGTCATGTCTAGTCTCTGCGTGGCCTAGAGAAAGGGCGGGTAAGTAAAAGGGTACCCGGAACGGACACCAGGAAAAGAGTGTTTTCCTTGCAGCTCACGCTCTGCACTGCGTGCCCCTGGCATGGCACCGAAGGCCTGCGAGAGCTGTGTTCCGGAGGTCTCTTGAATGCTTTGGCCAGCTAGCTAGCTGGAGCAAAAGGAGAAGGTTCCCTTTCACTCTGCTTTCAAAGCGGTGATCCGGAGGCACTCGAGAGCCTAATGCTGCGCAGTCGCCCAGAATGGGGGATCCTGTGCGCAGCGTTCCTCTATGGGGCACGGGGAGGAGGAAAAGCATACTGGAGCTCCTGCCCCCACCTGCCCCAGAGTCAGTGGACACCCCCTGCACTCCTCAATGCGTGGACGGACTATCTGAAGGATACTTGGAACCCTGTGGAGGGCTCTAGCTTTCCCTTTGGCGATGAGGGCTCTGGGATGCCTCCTGCAGGGCACAGGACACGTTCCCTTTCTCTAGGAACCCTCTCTCGTCGCTCCACACAGGCCTTCCAGAAGTGAAGCCAACACAGGCAGCCACACTCTTCCGCAGGAAACTTGGACGCTGCACGTAGCCTGCTCTCCAGCGGGGGAAAGAGGGCTTTGCTCACTAGGTCACCGGTATCAGAGTGGCGCCCTGCAGAGTCCAGGTAGTTTCTGACAGAGGCAAAGAGTCGCAAGCGGCACCCTGCCCGTCCCTGTTAAGACGCCGTACCAGGGCAATTCTGCATGGGACGGGGAGACTAGCGTGACGTACTTAGTGCCTTGGGCTAGGCCTCGCCGTCCGTACGCCTTGCCAAAAGCTAGTGGGTGCTTCAGGGGAGCAGTGTGCCTTGGCCAGGCTGCTTCGAAAGGCAACTGTCTGCTTGGCGTAGGGAGACAGCAAGCAAGGGCTCCCATTCGAAAGCCCACCGAGAGGGTTGCTTCATTGCCGCCCAGGTTCAGCGCTGGCAACCACTGGCCGTACACCTAAAAGACCTGCCGGACCTGTGTTCGGGCGGCCGTTAGCAAGCTCGGACATCTAGCTCGCCCACGAAGGAAGCAGTGTGTCGCCTTTCTCTCCGCCTTACGAGCTGTCATCCGGAGGCCCAAGGTCCCTGGATGTTGTGAAGTCGCCCTTGGAAGAGACGTTCGCGATGCAGTCTTCCTCCACGGGAGGGGCCTAGGAGGCAGGAGGCCTAGGAGACCTGGAAAGCTCACTAGCGTGAAGGCCCTGCGTGGACTACGTTTTCACGGGAAATGCTGCACGCCTAAGCTTGTGCATGCAGTCCATGGGCCTTACTATGAGCCTGCCTGGCACAGTCGTGTTCCCTTTAGCACTGGCGCCTTGGCGATGCCTCCTGCAAGGACAGGCAAGCACCGTGTTGCTCTCAGGAGAGCGCCCTTTTCCTAACCACGGGGGCACTCCAGCACTGAAGACTGACAGCAGCCCTCTGCTTTCCGGCAGCTTTGAGGCTGGGGCTGCCCTTTGGTGCTGAGAATTGCCACTGTTCGCAGAGCTTCCGAATCCGAAACTTCAAAACTGCCCTAGTGCGTTTAGTTTCAGGCGAGCGAAAAGAGACCGAAGGAGCACTCTGGCACTTCCCCGGTTTCATCTCCAAGCAGGGAGTTGTGCAGTGTGTGAGGAGTCTACGGGACTTCAGGCTCCAGGAAGGTTACGTGTCCTCGCGCCGTCTCTAAGCGTAGGAGAGTTCAGGGGAAGCTCTACCTCTTCGAGACAGCATGTCATGTCTAGTCTCTGCGTGGCCTAGAGAAAGGGCGGGTAAGTAAAAGGGTACCCGGAACGGACACCAGGAAAAGAGTGTTTTCCTTGCAGCTCACGCTCTGCACTGCGTGCCCCTGGCATGGCACCGAAGGCCTGCGAGAGCTGTGTTCCGGAGGTCTCTTGAATGCTTTGGCCAGCTAGCTAGCTGGAGCAAAAGGAGAAGGTTCCCTTTCACTCTGCTTTCAAAGCGGTGATCCGGAGGCACTCGAGAGCCTAATGCTGCGCAGTCGCCCAGAATGGGGGATCCTGTGCGCAGCGTTCCTCTATGGGGCACGGGGAGGAGGAAAAGCATACTGGAGCTCCTGCCCCCACCTGCCCCAGAGTCAGTGGACACCCCCTGCACTCCTCAATGCGTGGACGGACTATCTGAAGGATACTTGGAACCCTGTGGAGGGCTCTAGCTTTCCCTTTGGCGATGAGGGCTCTGGGATGCCTCCTGCAGGGCACAGGACACGTTCCCTTTCTCTAGGAACCCTCTCTCGTCGCTCCACACAGGCCTTCCAGAAGTGAAGCCAACACAGGCAGCCACACTCTTCCGCAGGAAACTTGGACGCTGCACGTAGCCTGCTCTCCAGCGGGGGAAAGAGGGCTTTGCTCACTAGGTCACCGGTATCAGAGTGGCGCCCTGCAGAGTCCAGGTAGTTTCTGACAGAGGCAAAGAGTCGCAAGCGGCACCCTGCCCGTCCCTGTTAAGACGCCGTACCAGGGCAATTCTGCATGGGACGGGGAGACTAGCGTGACGTACTTAGTGCCTTGGGCTAGGCCTCGCCGTCCGTACGCCTTGCCAAAAGCTAGTGGGTGCTTCAGGGGAGCAGTGTGCCTTGGCCAGGCTGCTTCGAAAGGCAACTGTCTGCTTGGCGTAGGGAGACAGCAAGCAAGGGCTCCCATTCGAAAGCCCACCGAGAGGGTTGCTTCATTGCCGCCCAGGTTCAGCGCTGGCAACCACTGGCCGTACACCTAAAAGACCTGCCGGACCTGTGTTCGGGCGGCCGTTAGCAAGCTCGGACATCTAGCTCGCCCACGAAGGAAGCAGTGTGTCGCCTTTCTCTCCGCCTTACGAGCTGTCATCCGGAGGCCCAAGGTCCCTGGATGTTGTGAAGTCGCCCTTGGAAGAGACGTTCGCGATGCAGTCTTCCTCCACGGGAGGGGCCTAGGAGGCAGGAGGCCTAGGAGACCTGGAAAGCTCACTAGCGTGAAGGCCCTGCGTGGACTACGTTTTCACGGGAAATGCTGCACGCCTAAGCTTGTGCATGCAGGCCATGGGCCTTACTATGAGCCTGCCTGGCACAGTCGTGTTCCCTTTAGCACTGGCGCCTTGGCGATGCCTCCTGCAAGGACAGGCAAGCACCGTGTTGCTCTCAGGAGAGCGCCCTTTTCCTAACCACGGGGGCACTCCAGCACTGAAGACTGACAGCAGCCCTCTGCTTTCCGGCAGCTTTGAGGCTGGGGCTGCCCTTTGGTGCTGAGAATTGCCACTGTTCGCAGAGCTTCCGAATCCGAAACTTCAAAACTGCCCTAGTGCGTTTAGTTTCAGGCGAGCGAAAAGAGACCGAAGGAGCACTCTGGCACTTCCCCGGTTTCATCTCCAAGCAGGGAGTTGTGCAGTGTGTGAGGAGTCTACGGGACTTCAGGCTCCAGGAAGGTTACGTGTCCTCGCGCCGTCTCTAAGCGTAGGAGAGTTCAGGGGAAGCTCTACCTCTTCGAGACAGCATGTCATGTCTAGTCTCTGCGTGGCCTAGAGAAAGGGCGGGTAAGTAAAAGGGTACCCGGAACGGACACCAGGAAAAGAGTGTTTTCCTTGCAGCTCACGCTCTGCACTGCGTGCCCCTGGCATGGCACCGAAGGCCTGCGAGAGCTGTGTTCCGGAGGTCTCTTGAATGCTTTGGCCAGCTAGCTAGCTGGAGCAAAAGGAGAAGGTTCCCTTTCACTCTGCTTTCAAAGCGGTGATCCGGAGGCACTCGAGAGCCTAATGCTGCGCAGTCGCCCAGAATGGGGGATCCTGTGCGCAGCGTTCCTCTATGGGGCACGGGGAGGAGGAAAAGCATACTGGAGCTCCTGCCCCCACCTGCCCCAGAGTCAGTGGACACCCCCTGCACTCCTCAATGCGTGGACGGACTATCTGAAGGATACTTGGAACCCTGTGGAGGGCTCTAGCTTTCCCTTTGGCGATGAGGGCTCTGGGATGCCTCCTGCAGGGCACAGGACACGTTCCCTTTCTCTAGGAACCCTCTCTCGTCGCTCCACACAGGCCTTCCAGAAGTGAAGCCAACACAGGCAGCCACACTCTTCCGCAGGAAACTTGGACGCTGCACGTAGCCTGCTCTCCAGCGGGGGAAAGAGGGCTTTGCTCACTAGGTCACCGGTATCAGAGTGGCGCCCTGCAGAGTCCAGGTAGTTTCTGACAGAGGCAAAGAGTCGCAAGCGGCACCCTGCCCGTCCCTGTTAAGACGCCGTACCAGGGCAATTCTGCATGGGACGGGGAGACTAGCGTGACGTACTTAGTGCCTTGGGCTAGGCCTCGCCGTCCGTACGCCTTGCCAAAAGCTAGTGGGTGCTTCAGGGGAGCAGTGTGCCTTGGCCAGGCTGCTTCGAAAGGCAACTGTCTGCTTGGCGTAGGGAGACAGCAAGCAAGGGCTCCCATTCGAAAGCCCACCGAGAGGGTTGCTTCATTGCCGCCCAGGTTCAGCGCTGGCAACCACTGGCCGTACACCTAAAAGACCTGCCGGACCTGTGTTCGGGCGGCCGTTAGCAAGCTCGGACATCTAGCTCTCCCACGAAGGAAGCAGTGTGTCGCCTTTCTCTCCGCCTTACGAGCTGTCATCCGGAGGCCCAAGGTCCCTGGATGTTGTGAAGTCGCCCTTGGAAGAGACGTTCGCGATGCAGTCTTCCTCCACGGGAGGGGCCTAGGAGGCAGGAGGCCTAGGAGACCTGGAAAGCTCACTAGCGTGAAGGCCCTGCGTGGACTACGTTTTCACGGGAAATGCTGCACGCCCAAGCTTGTGCATGCAGTCCATGGGCCTTACTATGAGCCTGCCTGGCACAGTCGTGTTCCCTTTAGCACTGGCGCCTTGGCGATGCCTCCTGCAAGGACAGGCAAGCACCGTGTTGCTCTCAGGAGAGCGCCCTTTTCCTAACCACGGGGGCACTCCAGCACTGAAGACTGACAGCAGCCCTCTGCTTTCCGGCAGCTTTGAGGCTGGGGCTGCCCTTTGGTGCTGAGAATTGCCACTGTTCGCAGAGCTTCCGAATCCGAAACTTCAAAACTGCCCTAGTGCGTTTAGTTTCAGGCGAGCGAAAAGAGACCGAAGGAGCACTCTGGCACTTCCCCGGTTTCATCTCCAAGCAGGGAGTTGTGCAGTGTGTGAGGAGTCTACGGGACTTCAGGCTCCAGGAAGGTTACGTGTCCTCGCGCCGTCTCTAAGCGTAGGAGAGTTCAGGGGAAGCTCTACCTCTTCGAGACAGCATGTCATGTCTAGTCTCTGCGTGGCCTAGAGAAAGGGCGGGTAAGTAAAAGGGTACCCGGAACGGACACCAGGAAAAGAGTGTTTTCCTTGCAGCTCACGCTCTGCACTGCCTGCCCCTGGCATGGCACCGAAGGCCTGCGAGAGCTGTGTTCCGGAGGTCTCTTGAATGCTTTGGCCAGCTAGCTAGCTGGAGCAAAAGGAGAAGGTTCCCTTTCACTCTGCTTTCAAAGCGGTGATCCGGAGGCACTCGAGAGCCTAATGCTGCGCAGTCGCCCAGAATGGGGGATCCTGTGCGCAGCGTTCCTCTATGGGGCACGGGGAGGAGGAAAAGCATACTGGAGCTCCTGCCCCCACCTGCCCCAGAGTCAGTGGACACCCCCTGCACTCCTCAATGCGTGGACGGACTATCTGAAGGATACTTGGAACCCTGTGGAGGGCTCTAGCTTTCCCTTTGGCGATGAGGGCTCTGGGATGCCTCCTGCAGGGCACAGGACACGTTCCCTTTCTCTAGGAACCCTCTCTCGTCGCTCCACACAGGCCTTCCAGAAGTGAAGCCAACACAGGCAGCCACACTCTTCCGCAGGAAACTTGGACGCTGCACGTAGCCTGCTCTCCAGCGGGGGAAAGAGGGCTTTGCTCACTAGGTCACCGGTATCAGAGTGGCGCCCTGCAGAGTCCAGGTAGTTTCTGACAGAGGCAAAGAGTCGCAAGCGGCACCCTGCCCGTCCCTGTTAAGACGCCGTACCAGGGCAATTCTGCATGGGACGGGGAGACTAGCGTGACGTACTTAGTGCCTTGGGCTAGGCCTCGCCGGCCGTACGCCTTGCCAAAAGCTAGTGGGTGCTTCAGGGGAGAAGTGTGCCTTGGCCAGGCTGCTTCGAAAGGCAACTGTCTGCTTGGCGTAGGGAGACAGCAAGCAAGGGCTCCCATTCTAAAGCCCACGGAGAGGGTTGCTTCATTGCCGCCCAGGTTCAGCGCTGGCAACCACTGGCCGTACACCTAAAAGACCTGCCGGACCTGTGTTCGGGCGGCCGTTAGCAAGCTCGGACATCTAGCTCGCCCACGAAGGAAGCAGTGTGTCGCCTTTCTCTCCGCCTTACGAGCTGTCATCCGGAGGCCCAAGGTCCCTGGATGTTGTGAAGTCGCCCTTGGAAGAGACGTTCGCGATGCAGTCTTCCTCCACGGGAGGGGCCTAGGAGGCAGGAGGCCTAGGAGACCTGGAAAGCTCACTAGCGTGAAGGCCCTGCGTGGACTACGTTTTCACGGGAAATGCTGCACGCCCAAGCTTGTGCATGCAGGCCATGGGCCTTACTATGAGCCTGCCTGGCACAGTCGTGTTCCCTTTAGCACTGGCGCCTTGGCGATGCCTCCTGCAAGGACAGGCAAGCACCGTGTTGCTCTCAGGAGAGCGCCCTTTTCCTAACCACGGGGGCACTCCAGCACTGAAGACTGACAGCAGCCCTCTGCTTTCCGGCAGCTTTGAGGCTGGGGCTGCCCTTTGGTGCTGAGAATTGCCACTGTTCGCAGAGCTTCCGAATCCGAAACTTCAAAACTGCCCTAGTGCGTTTAGTTTCAGGCGAGCGAAAAGAGACCGAAGGAGCACTCTGGCACTTCCCCGGTTTCATCTCCAAGCAGGGAGTTGTGCAGTGTGTGAGGAGTCTACGGGACTTCAGGCTCCAGGAAGGTTACGTGTCCTCGCGCCGTCTCTAAGCGTAGGAGAGTTCAGGGGAAGCTCTACCTCTTCGAGACAGCATGTCATGTCTAGTCTCTGCGTGGCCTAGAGAAAGGGCGGGTAAGTAAAAGGGTACCCGGAACGGACACCAGGAAAAGAGTGTTTTCCTTGCAGCTCACGCTCTGCACTGCCTGCCCCTGGCATGGCACCGAAGGCCTGCGAGAGCTGTGTTCCGGAGGTCTCTTGAATGCTTTGGCCAGCTAGCTAGCTGGAGCAAAAGGAGAAGGTTCCCTTTCACTCTGCTTTCAAAGCGGTGATCCGGAGGCACTCGAGAGCCTAATGCTGCGCAGTCGCCCAGAATGGGGGATCCTGTGCGCAGCGTTCCTCTATGGGGCACGGGGAGGAGGAAAAGCATACTGGAGCTCCTGCCCCCACCTGCCCCAGAGTCAGTGGACACCCCCTGCACTCCTCAATGCGTGGACGGACTATCTGAAGGATACTTGGAACCCTGTGGAGGGCTCTAGCTTTCCCTTTGGCGATGAGGGCTCTGGGATGCCTCCTGCAGGGCACAGGACACGTTCCCTTTCTCTAGGAACCCTCTCTCGTCGCTCCACACAGGCCTTCCAGAAGTGAAGCCAACACAGGCAGCCACACTCTTCCGCAGGAAACTTGGACGCTGCACGTAGCCTGCTCTCCAGCGGGGGAAAGAGGGCTTTGCTCACTAGGTCACCGGTATCAGAGTGGCGCCCTGCAGAGTCCAGGTAGTTTCTGACAGAGGCAAAGAGTCGCAAGCGGCACCCTGCCCGTCCCTGTTAAGACGCCGTACCAGGGCAATTCTGCATGGGACGGGGAGACTAGCGTGACGTACTTAGTGCCTTGGGCTAGGCCTCGCCGTCCGTACGCCTTGCCAAAAGCTAGTGGGTGCTTCAGGGGAGAAGTGTGCCTTGGCCAGGCTGCTTCGAAAGGCAACTGTCTGCTTGGCGTAGGGAGACAGCAAGCAAGGGCTCCCATTCTAAAGCCCACGGAGAGGGTTGCTTCATTGCCGCCCAGGTTCAGCGCTGGCAACCACTGGCCGTACACCTAAAAGACCTGCCGGACCTGTGTTCGGGCGGCCGTTAGCAAGCTCGGACATCTAGCTCGCCCACGAAGGAAGCAGTGTGTCGCCTTTCTCTCCGCCTTACGAGCTGTCATCCGGAGGCCCAAGGTCCCTGGATGTTGTGAAGTCGCCCTTGGAAGAGACGTTCGCGATGCAGTCTTCCTCCACGGGAGGGGCCTAGGAGGCAGGAGGCCTAGGAGACCTGGAACGCTCACTAGCGTGAAGGCCCTGCGTGGACTACGTTTTCACGGGAAATGCTGCACGCCTAAGCTTGTGCATGCAGTCCATGGGCCTTACTATGAGCCTGCCTGGCACAGTCGTGTTCCCTTTAGCACTGGCGCCTTGGCGATGCCTCCTGCAAGGACAGGCAAGCACCGTGTTGCTCTCAGGAGAGCGCCCTTTTCCTAACCACGGGGGCACTCCAGCACTGAAGACTGACAGCAGCCCTCTGCTTTCCGGCAGCTTTGAGGCTGGGGCTGCCCTTTGGTGCTGAGAATTGCCACTGTTCGCAGAGCTTCCGAATCCGAAACTTCAAAACTGCCCTAGTGCGTTTAGTTTCAGGCGAGCGAAAAGAGACCGAAGGAGCACTCTGGCACTTCCCCGGTTTCATCTCCAAGCAGGGAGTTGTGCAGTGTGTGAGGAGTCTACGGGACTTCAGGCTCCAGGAAGGTTACGTGTCCTCGCGCCGTCTCTAAGCGTAGGAGAGTTCAGGGGAAGCTCTACCTCTTCGAGACAGCATGTCATGTCTAGTCTCTGCGTGGCCTAGAGAAAGGGCGGGTAAGTAAAAGGGTACCCGGAACGGACACCAGGAAAAGAGTGTTTTCCTTGCAGCTCACGCTCTGCACTGCGTGCCCCTGGCATGGCACCGAAGGCCTGCGAGAGCTGTGTTCCGGAGGTCTCTTGAATGCTTTGGCCAGCTAGCTAGCTGGAGCAAAAGGAGAAGGTTCCCTTTCACTCTGCTTTCAAAGCGGTGATCCGGAGGCACTCGAGAGCCTAATGCTGCGCAGTCGCCCAGAATGGGGGATCCTGTGCGCAGCGTTCCTCTATGGGGCACGGGGAGGAGGAAAAGCATACTGGAGCTCCTGCCCCCACCTGCCCCAGAGTCAGTGGACACCCCCTGCACTCCTCAATGCGTGGACGGACTATCTGAAGGATACTTGGAACCCTGTGGAGGGCTCTAGCTTTCCCTTTGGCGATGAGGGCTCTGGGATGCCTCCTGCAGGGCACAGGACACGTTCCCTTTCTCTAGGAACCCTCTCTCGTCGCTCCACACAGGCCTTCCAGAAGTGAAGCCAACACAGGCAGCCACACTCTTCCGCAGGAAACTTGGACGCTGCACGTAGCCTGCTCTCCAGCGGGGGAAAGAGGGCTTTGCTCACTAGGTCACCGGTATCAGAGTGGCGCCCTGCAGAGTCCAGGTAGTTTCTGACAGAGGCAAAGAGTCGCAAGCGGCACCCTGCCCGTCCCTGTTAAGACGCCGTACCAGGGCAATTCTGCATGGGACGGGGAGACTAGCGTGACGTACTTAGTGCCTTGGGCTAGGCCTCGCCGTCCGTACGCCTTGCCAAAAGCTAGTGGGTGCTTCAGGGGAGAAGTGTGCCTTGGCCAGGCTGCTTCGAAAGGCAACTGTCTGCTTGGCGTAGGGAGACAGCAAGCAAGGGCTCCCATTCTAAAGCCCACGGAGAGGGTTGCTTCATTGCCGCCCAGGTTCAGCGCTGGCAACCACTGGCCGTACACCTAAAAGACCTGCCGGACCTGTGTTCGGGCGGCCGTTAGCAAGCTCGGACATCTAGCTCGCCCACGAAGGAAGCAGTGTGTCGCCTTTCTCTCCGCCTTACGAGCTGTCATCCGGAGGCCCAAGGTCCCTGGATGTTGTGAAGTCGCCCTTGGAAGAGACGTTCGCGATGCAGTCTTCCTCCACGGGAGGGGCCTAGGAGGCAGGAGGCCTAGGAGACCTGGAAAGCTCACTAGCGTGAAGGCCCTGCGTGGACTACGTTTTCACGGGAAATGCTGCACGCCTAAGCTTGTGCATGCAGTCCATGGGCCTTACTATGAGCCTGCCTGGCACAGTCGTGTTCCCTTTAGCACTGGCGCCTTGGCGATGCCTCCTGCAAGGACAGGCAAGCACCGTGTTGCTCTCAGGAGAGCGCCCTTTTCCTAACCACGGGGGCACTCCAGCACTGAAGACTGACAGCAGCCCTCTGCTTTCCGGCAGCTTTGAGGCTGGGGCTGCCCTTTGGTGCTGAGAATTGCCACTGTTCGCAGAGCTTCCGAATCCGAAACTTCAAAACTGCCCTAGTGCGTTTAGTTTCAGGCGAGCGAAAAGAGACCGAAGGAGCACTCTGGCACTTCCCCGGTTTCATCTCCAAGCAGGGAGTTGTGCAGTGTGTGAGGAGTCTACGGGACTTCAGGCTCCAGGAAGGTTACGTGTCCTCGCGCCGTCTCTAAGCGTAGGAGAGTTCAGGGGAAGCTCTACCTCTTCGAGACAGCATGTCATGTCTAGTCTCTGCGTGGCCTAGAGAAAGGGCGGGTAAGTAAAAGGGTACCCGGAACGGACACCAGGAAAAGAGTGTTTTCCTTGCAGCTCACGCTCTGCACTGCGTGCCCCTGGCATGGCACCGAAGGCCTGCGAGAGCTGTGTTCCGGAGGTCTCTTGAATGCTTTGGCCAGCTAGCTAGCTGGAGCAAAAGGAGAAGGTTCCCTTTCACTCTGCTTTCAAAGCGGTGATCCGGAGGCACTCGAGAGCCTAATGCTGCGCAGTCGCCCAGAATGGGGGATCCTGTGCGCAGCGTTCCTCTATGGGGCACGGGGAGGAGGAAAAGCATACTGGAGCTCCTGCCCCCACCTGCCCCAGAGTCAGTGGACACCCCCTGCACTCCTCAATGCGTGGACGGACTATCTGAAGGATACTTGGAACCCTGTGGAGGGCTCTAGCTTTCCCTTTGGCGATGAGGGCTCTGGGATGCCTCCTGCAGGGCACAGGACACGTTCCCTTTCTCTAGGAACCCTCTCTCGTCGCTCCACACAGGCCTTCCAGAAGTGAAGCCAACACAGGCAGCCACACTCTTCCGCAGGAAACTTGGACGCTGCACGTAGCCTGCTCTCCAGCGGGGGAAAGAGGGCTTTGCTCACTAGGTCACCGGTATCAGAGTGGCGCCCTGCAGAGTCCAGGTAGTTTCTGACAGAGGCAAAGAGTCTCAAGCGGCACCCTGCCCGTCCCTGTTAAGACGCCGTACCAGGGCAATTCTGCATGGGACGGGGAGACTAGCGTGACGTACTTAGTGCCTTGGGCTAGGCCTCGCCGTCCGTACGCCTTGCCAAAAGCTAGTGGGTGCTTCAGGGGAGAAGTGTGCCTTGGCCAGGCTGCTTCGAAAGGCAACTGTCTGCTTGGCGTAGGGAGACAGCAAGCAAGGGCTCCCATTCTAAAGCCCACGGAGAGGGTTGCTTCATTGCCGCCCAGGTTCAGCGCTGGCAACCACTGGCCGTACACCTAAAAGACCTGCCGGACCTGTGTTCGGGCGGCCGTTAGCAAGCTCGGACATCTAGCTCGCCCACGAAGGAAGCAGTGTGTCGCCTTTCTCTCCGCCTTACGAGCTGTCATCCGGAGGCCCAAGGTCCCTGGATGTTGTGAAGTCGCCCTTGGAAGAGACGTTCGCGATGCAGTCTTCCTCCACGGGAGGGGCCTAGGAGGCAGGAGGCCTAGGAGACCTGGAAAGCTCACTAGCGTGAAGGCCCTGCGTGGACTACGTTTTCACGGGAAATGCTGCACGCCTAAGCTTGTGCATGCAGTCCATGGGCCTTACTATGAGCCTGCCTGGCACAGTCGTGTTCCCTTTAGCACTGGCGCCTTGGCGATGCCTCCTGCAAGGACAGGCAAGCACCGTGTTGCTCTCAGGAGAGCGCCCTTTTCCTAACCACGGGGGCACTCCAGCACTGAAGACTGACAGCAGCCCTCTGCTTTCCGGCAGCTTTGAGGCTGGGGCTGCCCTTTGGTGCTGAGAATTGCCACTGTTCGCAGAGCTTCCGAATCCGAAACTTCAAAACTGCCCTAGTGCGTTTAGTTTCAGGCGAGCGAAAAGAGACCGAAGGAGCACTCTGGCACTTCCCCGGTTTCATCTCCAAGCAGGGAGTTGTGCAGTGTGTGAGGAGTCTACGGGACTTCAGGCTCCAGGAAGGTTACGTGTCCTCGCGCCGTCTCTAAGCGTAGGAGAGTTCAGGGGAAGCTCTACCTCTTCGAGACAGCATGTCATGTCTAGTCTCTGCGTGGCCTAGAGAAAGGGCGGGTAAGTAAAAGGGTACCCGGAACGGACACCAGGAAAAGAGTGTTTTCCTTGCAGCTCACGCTCTGCACTGCGTGCCCCTGGCATGGCACCGAAGGCCTGCGAGAGCTGTGTTCCGGAGGTCTCTTGAATGCTTTGGCCAGCTAGCTAGCTGGAGCAAAAGGAGAAGGTTCCCTTTCACTCTGCTTTCAAAGCGGTGATCCGGAGGCACTCGAGAGCCTAATGCTGCGCAGTCGCCCAGAATGGGGGATCCTGTGCGCAGCGTTCCTCTATGGGGCACGGGGAGGAGGAAAAGCATACTGGAGCTCCTGCCCCCACCTGCCCCAGAGTCAGTGGACACCCCCTGCACTCCTCAATGCGTGGACGGACTATCTGAAGGATACTTGGAACCCTGTGGAGGGCTCTAGCTTTCCCTTTGGCGATGAGGGCTCTGGGATGCCTCCTGCAGGGCACAGGACACGTTCCCTTTCTCTAGGAACCCTCTCTCGTCGCTCCACACAGGCCTTCCAGAAGTGAAGCCAACACAGGCAGCCACACTCTTCCGCAGGAAACTTGGACGCTGCACGTAGCCTGCTCTCCAGCGGGGGAAAGAGGGCTTTGCTCACTAGGTCACCGGTATCAGAGTGGCGCCCTGCAGAGTCCAGGTAGTTTCTGACAGAGGCAAAGAGTCTCAAGCGGCACCCTGCCCGTCCCTGTTAAGACGCCGTACCAGGGCAATTCTGCATGGGACGGGGAGACTAGCGTGACGTACTTAGTGCCTTGGGCTAGGCCTCGCCGTCCGTACGCCTTGCCAAAAGCTAGTGGGTGCTTCAGGGGAGAAGTGTGCCTTGGCCAGGCTGCTTCGAAAGGCAACTGTCTGCTTGGCGTAGGGAGACAGCAAGCAAGGGCTCCCATTCTAAAGCCCACGGAGAGGGTTGCTTCATTGCCGCCCAGGTTCAGCGCTGGCAACCACTGGCCGTACACCTAAAAGACCTGCCGGACCTGTGTTCGGGCGGCCGTTAGCAAGCTCGGACATCTAGCTCGCCCACGAAGGAAGCAGTGTGTCGCCTTTCTCTCCGCCTTACGAGCTGTCATCCGGAGGCCCAAGGTCCCTGGATGTTGTGAAGTCGCCCTTGGAAGAGACGTTCGCGATGCAGTCTTCCTCCACGGGAGGGGCCTAGGAGGCAGGAGGCCTAGGAGACCTGGAAAGCTCACTAGCGTGAAGGCCCTGCGTGGACTACGTTTTCACGGGAAATGCTGCACGCCTAAGCTTGTGCATGCAGTCCATGGGCCTTACTATGAGCCTGCCTGGCACAGTCGTGTTCCCTTTAGCACTGGCGCCTTGGCGATGCCTCCTGCAAGGACAGGCAAGCACCGTGTTGCTCTCAGGAGAGCGCCCTTTTCCTAACCACGGGGGCACTCCAGCACTGAAGACTGACAGCAGCCCTCTGCTTTCCGGCAGCTTTGAGGCTGGGGCTGCCCTTTGGTGCTGAGAATTGCCACTGTTCGCAGAGCTTCCGAATCCGAAACTTCAAAACTGCCCTAGTGCGTTTAGTTTCAGGCGAGCGAAAAGAGACCGAAGGAGCACTCTGGCACTTCCCCGGTTTCATCTCCAAGCAGGGAGTTGTGCAGTGTGTGAGGAGTCTACGGGACTTCAGGCTCCAGGAAGGTTACGTGTCCTCGCGCCGTCTCTAAGCGTAGGAGAGTTCAGGGGAAGCTCTACCTCTTCGAGACAGCATGTCATGTCTAGTCTCTGCGTGGCCTAGAGAAAGGGCGGGTAAGTAAAAGGGTACCCGGAACGGACACCAGGAAAAGAGTGTTTTCCTTGCAGCTCACGCTCTGCACTGCGTGCCCCTGGCATGGCACCGAAGGCCTGCGAGAGCTGTGTTCCGGAGGTCTCTTGAATGCTTTGGCCAGCTAGCTAGCTGGAGCAAAAGGAGAAGGTTCCCTTTCACTCTGCTTTCAAAGCGGTGATCCGGAGGCACTCGAGAGCCTAATGCTGCGCAGTCGCCCAGAATGGGGGATCCTGTGCGCAGCGTTCCTCTATGGGGCACGGGGAGGAGGAAAAGCATACTGGAGCTCCTGCCCCCACCTGCCCCAGAGTCAGTGGACACCCCCTGCACTCCTCAATGCGTGGACGGACTATCTGAAGGATACTTGGAACCCTGTGGAGGGCTCTAGCTTTCCCTTTGGCGATGAGGGCTCTGGGATGCCTCCTGCAGGGCACAGGACACGTTCCCTTTCTCTAGGAACCCTCTCTCGTCGCTCCACACAGGCCTTCCAGAAGTGAAGCCAACACAGGCAGCCACACTCTTCCGCAGGAAACTTGGACGCTGCACGTAGCCTGCTCTCCAGCGGGGGAAAGAGGGCTTTGCTCACTAGGTCACCGGTATCAGAGTGGCGCCCTGCAGAGTCCAGGTAGTTTCTGACAGAGGCAAAGAGTCTCAAGCGGCACCCTGCCCGTCCCTGTTAAGACGCCGTACCAGGGCAATTCTGCATGGGACGGGGAGACTAGCGTGACGTACTTAGTGCCTTGGGCTAGGCCTCGCCGTCCGTACGCCTTGCCAAAAGCTAGTGGGTGCTTCAGGGGAGAAGTGTGCCTTGGCCAGGCTGCTTCGAAAGGCAACTGTCTGCTTGGCGTAGGGAGACAGCAAGCAAGGGCTCCCATTCTAAAGCCCACGGAGAGGGTTGCTTCATTGCCGCCCAGGTTCAGCGCTGGCAACCACTGGCCGTACACCTAAAAGACCTGCCGGACCTGTGTTCGGGCGGCCGTTAGCAAGCTCGGACATCTAGCTCTCCCACGAAGGAAGCAGTGTGTCGCCTTTCTCTCCGCCTTACGAGCTGTCATCCGGAGGCCCAAGGTCCCTGGATGTTGTGAAGTCGCCCTTGGAAGAGACGTTCGCGATGCAGTCTTCCTCCACGGGAGGGGCCTAGGAGGCAGGAGGCCTAGGAGACCTGGAAAGCTCACTAGCGTGAAGGCCCTGCGTGGACTACGTTTTCACGGGAAATGCTGCACGCCTAAGCTTGTGCATGCAGTCCATGGGCCTTACTATGAGCCTGCCTGGCACAGTCGTGTTCCCTTTAGCACTGGCGCCTTGGCGATGCCTCCTGCAAGGACAGGCAAGCACCGTGTTGCTCTCAGGAGAGCGCCCTTTTCCTAACCACGGGGGCACTCCAGCACTGAAGACTGACAGCAGCCCTCTGCTTTCCGGCAGCTTTGAGGCTGGGGCTGCCCTTTGGTGCTGAGAATTGCCACTGTTCGCAGAGCTTCCGAATCCGAAACTTCAAAACTGCCCTAGTGCGTTTAGTTTCAGGCGAGCGAAAAGAGACCGAAGGAGCACTCTGGCACTTCCCCGGTTTCATCTCCAAGCAGGGAGTTGTGCAGTGTGTGAGGAGTCTACGGGACTTCAGGCTCCAGGAAGGTTACGTGTCCTCGCGCCGTCTCTAAGCGTAGGAGAGTTCAGGGGAAGCTCTACCTCTTCGAGACAGCATGTCATGTCTAGTCTCTGCGTGGCCTAGAGAAAGGGCGGGTAAGTAAAAGGGTACCCGGAACGGACACCAGGAAAAGAGTGTTTTCCTTGCAGCTCACGCTCTGCACTGCGTGCCCCTGGCATGGCACCGAAGGCCTGCGAGAGCTGTGTTCCGGAGGTCTCTTGAATGCTTTGGCCAGCTAGCTAGCTGGAGCAAAAGGAGAAGGTTCCCTTTCACTCTGCTTTCAAAGCGGTGATCCGGAGGCACTCGAGAGCCTAATGCTGCGCAGTCGCCCAGAATGGGGGATCCTGTGCGCAGCGTTCCTCTATGGGGCACGGGGAGGAGGAAAAGCATACTGGAGCTCCTGCCCCCACCTGCCCCAGAGTCAGTGGACACCCCCTGCACTCCTCAATGCGTGGACGGACTATCTGAAGGATACTTGGAACCCTGTGGAGGGCTCTAGCTTTCCCTTTGGCGATGAGGGCTCTGGGATGCCTCCTGCAGGGCACAGGACACGTTCCCTTTCTCTAGGAACCCTCTCTCGTCGCTCCACACAGGCCTTCCAGAAGTGAAGCCAACACAGGCAGCCACACTCTTCCGCAGGAAACTTGGACGCTGCACGTAGCCTGCTCTCCAGCGGGGGAAAGAGGGCTTTGCTCACTAGGTCACCGGTATCAGAGTGGCGCCCTGCAGAGTCCAGGTAGTTTCTGACAGAGGCAAAGAGTCGCAAGCGGCACCCTGCCCGTCCCTGTTAAGACGCCGTACCAGGGCAATTCTGCATGGGACGGGGAGACTAGCGTGACGTACTTAGTGCCTTGGGCTAGGCCTCGCCGGCCGTACGCCTTGCCAAAAGCTAGTGGGTGCTTCAGGGGAGAAGTGTGCCTTGGCCAGGCTGCTTCGAAAGGCAACTGTCTGCTTGGCGTAGGGAGACAGCAAGCAAGGGCTCCCATTCTAAAGCCCACGGAGAGGGTTGCTTCATTGCCGCCCAGGTTCAGCGCTGGCAACCACTGGCCGTACACCTAAAAGACCTGCCGGACCTGTGTTCGGGCGGCCGTTAGCAAGCTCGGACATCTAGCTCTCCCACGAAGGAAGCAGTGTGTCGCCTTTCTCTCCGCCTTACGAGCTGTCATCCGGAGGCCCAAGGTCCCTGGATGTTGTGAAGTCGCCCTTGGAAGAGACGTTCGCGATGCAGTCTTCCTCCACGGGAGGGGCCTAGGAGGCAGGAGGCCTAGGAGACCTGGAAAGCTCACTAGCGTGAAGGCCCTGCGTGGACTACGTTTTCACGGGAAATGCTGCACGCCCAAGCTTGTGCATGCAGGCCATGGGCCTTACTATGAGCCTGCCTGGCACAGTCGTGTTCCCTTTAGCACTGGCGCCTTGGCGATGCCTCCTGCAAGGACAGGCAAGCACCGTGTTGCTCTCAGGAGAGCGCCCTTTTCCTAACCACGGGGCACTCCAGCACTGAAGACTGACAGCAGCCCTCTGCTTTCCGGCAGCTTTGAGGCTGGGGCTGCCCTTTGGTGCTGAGAATTGCCACTGTTCGCAGAGCTTCCGAATCCGAAACTTCAAAACTGCCCTAGTGCGTTTAGTTTCAGGCGAGCGAAAAGAGACCGAAGGAGCACTCTGGCACTTCCCGGTTTCATCTCCAAGCAGGGAGTTGTGCAGTGTGTGAGGAGTCTACGGGACTTCAGGCTCCAGGAAGGTTACGTGTCCTCGCGCCGTCTCTAAGCGTAGGAGAGTTCAGGGGAAGCTCTACCTCTTCGAGACAGCATGTCATGTCTAGTCTCTGCGTGGCCTAGAGAAAGGGCGGGTAAGTAAAAGGGTACCCGGAACGGACACCAGGAAAAGAGTGTTTTCCTTGCAGCTCACGCTCTGCACTGCCTGCCCCTGGCATGGCACCGAAGGCCTGCGAGAGCTGTGTTCCGGAGGTCTCTTGAATGCTTTGGCCAGCTAGCTAGCTGGAGCAAAAGGAGAAGGTTCCCTTTCACTCTGCTTTCAAAGCGGTGATCCGGAGGCACTCGAGAGCCTAATGCTGCGCAGTCGCCCAGAATGGGGGATCCTGTGCGCAGCGTTCCTCTATGGGGCACGGGGAGGAGGAAAAGCATACTGGAGCTCCTGCCCCCACCTGCCCCAGAGTCAGTGGACACCCCTGCACTCCTCAATGCGTGGACGGACTATCTGAAGGATACTTGGAACCCTGTGGAGGGCTCTAGCTTTCCCTTTGGCGATGAGGGCTCTGGGATGCCTCCTGCAGGGCACAGGACACGTTCCCTTTCTCTAGGAACCCTCTCTCGTCGCTCCACACAGGCCTTCCAGAAGTGAAGCCAACACAGGCAGCCACACTCTTCCGCAGGAAACTTGGACGCTGCACGTAGCCTGCTCTCCAGCGGGGAAAGGAGGGCTTTGCTCACTAGGTCACCGGTATCAGAGTGGCGCCCTGCAGAGTCCAGGTAGTTTCTGACAGAGGCAAAGAGTCGCAAGCGGCACCCTGCCCGTCCCTGTTAAGACGCCGTACCAGGGCAATTCTGCATGGGACGGGAGACTAGCGTGACGTACTTAGTGCCTTGGGCTAGGCCTCGCCGTCCGTACGCCTTGCCAAAAGCTAGTGGGTGCTTCAGGGGAGAAGTGTGCCTTGGCCAGGCTGCTTCGAAAGGCAACTGTCTGCTTGGCGTAGGGAGACAGCAAGCAAGGGCTCCCATTCTAAAGCCCACGGAGAGGGTTGCTTCATTGCCGCCAGGTTCAGCGCTGGCAACCACTGGCCGTACACCTAAAAGACCTGCCGGACCTGTGTTCGGGCGGCCGTTAGCAAGCTCGGACATCTAGCTCGCCCACGAAGGAAGCAGTGTGTCGCCTTTCTCTCCGCCTTACGAGCTGTCATCCGGAGGCCCAAGGTCCCTGGATGTTGTGAAGTCGCCCTTGGAAGAGACGTTCGCGATGCAGTCTTCCTCCACGGGAGGGGCCTAGGAGCAGGAGGCCTAGGAGACCTGGAAAGCTCACTAGCGTGAAGGCCCTGCGTGGACTACGTTTTCACGGGAAATGCTGCACGCCCAAGCTTGTGCATGCAGGCCATGGGCCTTACTATGAGCCTGCCTGGCACAGTCGTGTTCCCTTTAGCACTGGCGCCTTGGCGATGCCTCCTGCAAGGACAGGCAAGCACCGTGTTGCTCTCAGGAGAGCGCCCTTTTCCTAACCACGGGGGCACTCCAGCACTGAAGACTGACAGCAGCCCTCTGCTTTCCGGCAGCTTTGAGGCTGGGGCTGCCCTTTGGTGCTGAGAATTGCCACTGTTCGCAGAGCTTCCGAATCCGAAACTTCAAAACTGCCCTAGTGCGTTTAGTTTCAGGCGAGCGAAAAGAGACCGAAGGAGCACTCTGGCACTTCCCCGGTTTCATCTCCAAGCAGGGAGTTGTGCAGTGTGTGAGGAGTCTACGGGACTTCAGGCTCCAGGAAGGTTACGTGTCCTCGCGCCGTCTCTAAGCGTAGGAGAGTTCAGGGGAAGCTCTACCTCTTCGAGACAGCATGTCATGTCTAGTCTCTGCGTGGCCTAGAGAAAGGGCGGGTAAGTAAAAGGGTACCCGGAACGGACACCAGGAAAAGAGTGTTTTCCTTGCAGCTCACGCTCTGCACTGCCTGCCCCTGCATGGCACCGAAGGCCTGCGAGAGCTGTGTTCCGGAGGTCTCTTGAATGCTTTGGCCAGCTAGCTAGCTGGAGCAAAAGGAGAAGGTTCCCTTTCACTCTGCTTTCAAAGCGGTGATCCGGAGGCACTCGAGAGCCTAATGCTGCGCAGTCGCCCAGAATGGGGGATCCTGTGCGCAGCGTTCCTCTATGGGGCACGGGGAGGAGGAAAAGCATACTGGAGCTCCTGCCCCCACCTGCCCCAGAGTCAGTGGACACCCCCCTGCACTCCTCAATGCGTGGACGGACTATCTGAAGGATACTTGGAACCCTGTGGAGGGCTCTAGCTTTCCCTTTGGCGATGAGGGCTCTGGGATGCCTCCTGCAGGGCACAGGACACGTTCCCTTCTCTAGGAACCCTCTCTCGTCGCTCCACACAGGCCTTCCAGAAGTGAAGCCAACACAGCAGCCACACTCTTCCGCAGGAAACTTGGACGCTGCACGTAGCCTGCTCTCCAGCGGGGGAAAGAGGGCTTTGCTCACTAGGTCACCGGTATCAGAGTGGCGCCCTGCAGAGTCCAGGTAGTTTCTGACAGAGGCAAAGAGTCGCAAGCGGCACCCTGCCCGTCCCTGTTAAGACGCCGTACCAGGGCAATTCTGCATGGGACGGGGAGACTAGCGTGACGTACTTAGTGCCTTGGGCTAGGCCTCGCCGTCCGTACGCCTTGCCAAAAGCTAGTGGGTGCTTCAGGGGAGAAGTGTGCCTTGGCCAGGCTGCTTCGAAAGGCAACTGTCTGCTTGGCGTAGGGAGACAGCAAGCAAGGGCTCCCATTCTAAAGCCACGGAGAGGGTTGCTTCATTGCCGCCCAGGTTCAGCGCTGGCAACCACTGGCCGTACACCTAAAAGACCTGCCGGACCTGTGTTCGGGCGGCCGTTAGCAAGCTCGGACATCTAGCTCGCCCACGAAGGAAGCAGTGTGTCGCCTTTCTCTCCGCCTTACGAGCTGTCATCCGGAGGCCCAAGGTCCCTGGATGTTGTGAAGTCGCCCTTGGAAGAGACGTTCGCGATGCAGTCTTCCTCCACGGGAGGGGCCTAGGAGGCAGGAGGCCTAGGAGACCTGGAAAGCTCACTAGCGTGAAGGCCTGCGTGGACTACGTTTTCACGGGAAATGCTGCACGCCCAAGCTTGTGCATGCAGGCCATGGGCCTTACTATTGAGCCTGCCTGGCACAGTCGTGTTCCCTTTAGCACTGGCGCCTTGGCGATGCCTCCTGCAAGGACAGGCAAGCACCGTGTTGCTCTCAGGAGAGCGCCCTTTTCCTAACCACGGGGCACTCCAGCACTGAAGACTGACAGCAGCCCTCTGCTTTCCGGCAGCTTTGAGGCTGGGGCTGCCCTTTGGTGCTGAGAATTGCCACTGTTCGCAGAGCTTCCGAATCCGAAACTTCAAAACTGCCCTAGTGCGTTTAGTTTCAGGCGAGCGAAAAGAGACCGAAGGAGCACTCTGGCACTTCCCCGGTTTCATCTCCAAGCAGGGAGTTGTGCAGTGTGTGAGGAGTCTACGGGACTTCAGGCTCCAGGAAGGTTACGTGTCCTCGCGCCGTCTCTAAGCGTAGGAGAGTTCAGGGGAAGCTCTACCTCTTCGAGACAGCATGTCATGTCTAGTCTCTGCGTGGCCTAGAGAAAGGGCGGGTAAGTAAAAGGGTACCCGGAACGGACACCAGGAAAAGAGTGTTTTCCTTGCAGCTCACGCTCTGCACTGCCTGCCCCTGGCATGGCACCGAAGGCCTGCGAGAGCTGTGTTCCGGAGGTCTCTTGAATGCTTTGGCCAGCTAGCTAGCTGGAGCAAAAGGAGAAGGTTCCCTTTCACTCTGCTTTCAAAGCGGTGATCCGGAGGCACTCGAGAGCCTAATGCTGCGCAGTCGCCCAGAATGGGGGATCCTGTGCGCAGCGTTCCTCTATGGGGCACGGGGAGGAGGAAAAGCATACTGGAGCTCCTGCCCCCACCTGCCCCAGAGTCAGTGGACACCCCCTGCACTCCTCAATGCGTGGACGGACTATCTGAAGGATACTTGGAACCCTGTGGAGGGCTCTAGCTTTCCCTTTGGCGATGAGGGCTCTGGGATGCCTCCTGCAGGCACAGGACACGTTCCCTTTCTCTAGGAACCCTCTCTCGTCGCTCCACACAGGCCTTCCAGAAGTGAAGCCAACACAGGCAGCCACACTCTTCCGCAGGAAACTTGGACGCTGCACGTAGCCTGCTCTCCAGCGGGGGAAAGAGGGCTTTGCTCACTAGGTCACCGGTATCAGAGTGGCGCCCTGCAGAGTCCAGGTAGTTTCTGACAGAGGCAAAGAGTCGCAAGCGGCACCCTGCCCGTCCCTGTTAAGACGCCGTACCAGGGCAATTCTGCATGGGACGGGGAGACTAGCGTGACGTACTTAGTGCCTTGGGCTAGGCCTCGCCGGCCGTACGCCTTGCCAAAAGCTAGTGGGTGCTTCAGGGGAGAAGTGTGCCTTGGCCAGGCTGCTTCGAAAGGCAACTGTCTGCTTGGCGTAGGGAGACAGCAAGCAAGGGCTCCCATTCTAAAGCCCACGGAGAGGGTTGCTTCATTGCCGCCCAGGTTCAGCGCTGGCAACCACTGGCCGTACACCTAAAAGACCTGCCGGACCTGTGTTCGGGCGGCCGTTAGCAAGCTCGGACATCTAGCTCGCCCACGAAGGAAGCAGTGTGTCGCCTTTCTCTCCGCCTTACGAGCTGTCATCCGGAGGCCCAAGGTCCCTGGATGTTGTGAAGTCGCCCTTGGAAGAGACGTTCGCGATGCAGTCTTCCTCCACGGGAGGGGCCTAGGAGGCAGGAGGCCTAGGAGACCTGGAAAGCTCACTAGCGTGAAGGCCCTGCGTGGACTACGTTTTCACGGGAAATGCTGCACGCCCAAGCTTGTTGCATGCAGGCCATGGGCCTTACTATGAGCCTGCCTGGCACAGTCGTGTTCCCTTTAGCACTGGCGCCTTGGCGATGCCTCCTGCAAGGACAGGCAAGCACCGTGTTGCTCTCAGGAGAGCGCCCTTTTCCTAACCACGGGGGCACTCCAGCACTGAAGACTGACAGCAGCCCTCTGCTTTCCGGCAGCTTTGAGGCTGGGGCTGCCCTTTGGTGCTGAGAATTGCCACTGTTCGCAGAGCTTCCGAATCCGAAACTTCAAAACTGCCCTAGTGCGTTTAGTTTCAGGCGAGCGAAAGAGACCGAAGGAGCACTCTGGCACTTCCCCGGTTTCATCTCCAGCAGGGAGTTGTGCAGTGTGTGAGGAGTCTACGGGACTTCAGGCTCCAGGAAGGTTACGTGTCCTCGCGCCGTCTCTAAGCGTAGGAGAGTTCAGGGGAAGCTCTACCTCTTCGAGACAGCATGTCATGTCTAGTCTCTGCGTGGCCTAGCCTAGAGAAAGGGCGGGTAAGTAAAAGGGTACCCGGAACGGACACCAGGAAAAGAGTGTTTTCCTTGCAGCTCACGCTCTGCACTGCCTGCCCCTGGCATGGCACCGAAGGCCTGCGAGAGCTGTGTTCCGGAGGTCTCTTGAATGCTTTGGCCAGCTAGCTAGCTGGAGCAAAAGGAGAAGGTTCCCTTTCACTCTGCTTTCAAAGCGGTGATCCGGAGGCACTCGAGAGCCTAATGCTGCGCAGTCGCCCAGAATGGGGGATCCTGTGCGCAGCGTTCCTCTATGGGGCACGGGGAGGAGGAAAAGCATACTGGAGCTCCTGCCCCCACCTGCCCCAGAGTCAGTGGACACCCCCTGCACTCCTCAATGCGTGGACGGACTATCTGAAGGATACTTGGAACCCTGTGGAGGGCTCTAGCTTTCCCTTTGGCGATGAGGGCTCTGGGATGCCTCCTGCAGGGCACAGGACACGTTCCCTTTCTCTAGGAACCCTCTCTCGTCGCTCCACACAGGCCTTCCAGAAGTGAAGCCAACACAGGCAGCCACACTCTTCCGCAGGAAACTTGGACGCTGCACGTAGCCTGCTCTCCAGCGGGGGAAAGAGGGCTTTGCTCACTAGGTCACCGGTATCAGAGTGGCGCCCTGCAGAGTCCAGGTAGTTTCTGACAGAGGCAAAGAGTCGCAAGCGGCACCCTGCCCGTCCCTGTTAAGACGCCGTACCAGGGCAATTCTGCATGGGACGGGGAGACTAGCGTGACGTACTTAGTGCCTTGGGCTAGGCCTCGCCGGCCGTACGCCTTGCCAAAAGCTAGTGGGTGCTTCAGGGGAGAAGTGTGCCTTGGCCAGGCTGCTTCGAAAGGCAACTGTCTGCTTGGCGTAGGGAGACAGCAAGCAAGGGCTCCCATTCTAAAGCCCACGGAGAGGGTTGCTTCATTGCCGCCCAGGTTCAGCGCTGGCAACCACTGGCCGTACACCTAAAAGACCTGCCGGACCTGTGTTCGGGCGGCCGTTAGCAAGCTCGGACATCTAGCTCGCCCACGAAGGAAGCAGTGTGTCGCCTTTCTCTCCGCCTTACGAGCTGTCATCCGGAGGCCCAAGGTCCCTGGATGTTGTGAAGTCGCCCTTGGAAGAGACGTTCGCGATGCAGTCTTCCTCCACGGGAGGGGCCTAGGAGGCAGGAGGCCTAGGAGACCTGGAAAGCTCACTAGCGTGAAGGCCCTGCGTGGACTACGTTTTCACGGGAAATGCTGCACGCCCAAGCTTGTGCATGCAGGCCATGGGCCTTACTATGAGCCTGCCTGGCACAGTCGTGTTCCCTTTAGCACTGGCGCCTTGGCGATGCCTCCTGCAAGGACAGGCAAGCACCGTGTTGCTCTCAGGAGAGCGCCCTTTCCTAACCACGGGGGCACTCCAGCACTGAAGACTGACAGCAGCCCTCTGCTTTCCGGCAGCTTTGAGGCTGGGGCTGCCCTTTGGTGCTGAGAATTGCCACTGTTCGCAGAGCTTCCGAATCCGAAACTTCAAAACTGCCCTAGTGCGTTTAGTTTCAGGCGAGCGAAAAGAGACCGAAGGAGCACTCTGGCACTTCCCCGGTTTCATCTCCAAGCAGGGAGTTGTGCAGTGTGTGAGGAGTCTACGGGACTTCAGGCTCCAGGAAGGTTACGTGTCCTCGCGCCGTCTCTAAGCGTAGGAGAGTTCAGGGGAAGCTCTACCTCTTCGAGACAGCATGTCATGTCTAGTCTCTGCGTGGCCTAGAGAAAGGGCGGGGTAAGTAAAGGGTACCCGGAACGGACACCAGGAAAAGAGTGTTTTCCTTGCAGCTCACGCTCTGCACTGCCTGCCCCTGGCATGGCACCGAAGGCCTGCGAGAGCTGTGTTCCGGAGGTCTCTTGAATGCTTTGGCCAGCTAGCTAGCTGGAGCAAAAGGAGAAGGTTCCCTTTCACTCTGCTTTCAAAGCGGTGATCCGGAGGCACTCGAGAGCCTAATGCTGCGCAGTCGCCCAGAATGGGGGATCCTGTGCGCAGCGTTCCTCTATGGGGCACGGGGAGGAGGAAAAGCATACTGGAGCTCCTGCCCCCACCTGCCCCAGAGTCAGTGGACACCCCCTGCACTCCTCAATGCGTGGACGGACTATCTGAAGGATACTTGGAACCCTGTGGAGGGCTCTAGCTTTCCCTTTGGCGATGAGGGCTCTGGGATGCCTCCTGCAGGGCACAGGACACGTTCCCTTTCTCTAGGAACCCTCTCTCGTCGCTCCACACAGGCCTTCCAGAAGTGAAGCCAACACAGGCAGCCACACTCTTCCGCAGGAAACTTGGACGCTGCACGTAGCCTGCTCTCCAGCGGGGGAAAGAGGGCTTTGCTCACTAGGTCACCGGTATCAGAGTGGCGCCCTGCAGAGTCCAGGTAGTTTCTGACAGAGGCAAAGAGTCGCAAGCGGCACCCTGCCCGTCCCTGTTAAGACGCCGTACCAGGGCAATTCTGCATGGGACGGGGAGACTAGCGTGACGTACTTAGTGCCTTGGGCTAGGCCTCGCCGTCCGTACGCCTTGCCAAAAGCTAGTGGGTGCTTCAGGGGAGAAGTGTGCCTTGGCCAGGCTGCTTCGAAAGGCAACTGTCTGCTTGGCGTAGGGAGACAGCAAGCAAGGGCTCCCATTCTAAAGCCCACGGAGAGGGTTGCTTCATTGCCGCCCAGGTTCAGCGCTGGCAACCACTGGCCGTACACCTAAAAGACCTGCCGGACCTGTGTTCGGGCGGCCGTTAGCAAGCTCGG